>NC_057391.1:32207027-32348561 GCF_019320065.1 Cervus canadensis
ATTATATCTCTAACCACAAACATTCAATTAAAAAGCAATGAAAAAAATAAACTTGGGTAATAATAAATAAAACATATTCCTAAATAACCAACAGGTCAAGGAAAAAATCACAAGGAAAATTGGAAAGCACCTGAGTGAAAATAAAAACCAAAAATACCAAAATTTATGGGATGTGGTTAAAATCATGCATAGAAGGAATGTTATAGCTCTTAATGATTATGTTAAAAAAAAAATCTCAAATCTACTATCTAACCTTCCACCCTAGGTAAGTAGAAGAACAAATGAAACACAGAAAACAGAAGGAGAAAAAATAAAAACTTCAAGTGTAAATAAACAGGATGAAGAATAAAAACAATATAGAAAATTAATAAATAAAATCAAAATCAATAAATAAAATCAAAAGTTGGTTTTTTGGAAAAGATCAACAAAATTAACAAACTGTTAGCTGGACTGACCACAAAAAAAAAGAGAGAAGACTCAAATTACTAACAATGATAAAGTTACAGAAATAAATCTTATAGAATCTTATAATCTTATAGAAATAAAAAATGATAAAAGGGAATAATATGAAAAACTTCAGTGCTAATAAATTAGATAACTTAGCTGAAGTGAACAAATTCCTAGAAAGACACAAATTATCTGAACTAACTCAAGAAATAGAAAAATATGAATAAACTTGTAACAAATAAAAAGATTGAGTTAAGTAAACAAGAAATTACCCACAAAGAAAAGTGGAAGTGTTTACCAAAGCAGGCTTCACCAGAAGTGCAGACTTTACCAAAGCAGGCTTCACCAGGAGTGCAGACTTTATCAGTAAAGTCTGCCCAACATTTAAAGAATTAAAGAATTTAAAGAATTAACATGAATCCTTCACAAAATGTGAATAAGAAGAAAATAGAATCAAAAGGAATACTTCTCAACTCATTCCATGGGGCCAATTTAAGCCTGCTATCAAAGCCAGGTGAAGATATTACAAGGAAAAAACTGCACATGAATATCCCTTAGAATATAGATGCAAACTTCATTTTAAAAAGTATTAATTATGGAACAGGAGAAATCAACCTGCCTGACTTCAGACTATACTACAAAGCCACAGTCATCAAGACAGTATGGTACTGGCACAAAGACAGAAATATAGATCAATGGAAGAGAACTGAAGGCCAGAGATAAATCCACGAACCTATGGACACCTTATCTTCGACAAAGGAGACAAGGATATACAATGGAAAAAAGACAACCTCTTTAACAAGTGGTGCTGGGAAAACTGCTCAACCACTTGTAAAAGAATGAAACTAGAACACTTTCTAACACCATACACAAAAATAAACTCTAAATGGATTAAAGATCTAAATGTAAGACCAGAAACTATAAAACTCCTAGAGGAGAACATAGGCAAAACACTCTCCGACATAAATCACAGCAAGATCCTCTATGACCCACCTCCCAGAATATTGGAAATAAAAGCAAAAATAAACAAATGGGACCTAATGAAACTTAAAAGCTTTTGCACAACAAAGGAAACTATAAGCAAGGTGAAAAGACAGCCCTCAGATTGGGAGAAAATAATAGCAAACGAAGCAATAGACAAAGGATTAATCTCAAAAATATACAAGCAACTCCTGAAGCTCAATTCCAGAAAAATAAATGACCCAATCAAAAAATGGGCCAAAGAACTAAACAGACATTTCTCCAAAGAAGACATACAGATGGCTAATAAACACATGAAAAGAGGCTCAACATCACTCATTATCAGAGAAATGCAAATCAAAACCACAATGAGTTACCATTACATGTCAGTCAGGATGGCTGCTATCCAAAAGTCTACAAGCAATAAATGCTGGACAGGATGTGGAGAAAAGGGAACCCTCTTACACTGTTGGTGGGAATGCAAACTAGTCCAGCCGCAATGGAGAACAGTGTGGAGATTACTTAAAAAACTGGAATTAGAACTGCCACATGACCCAGCAATACCACTCCTGGGCATACACACCGAGGAAACCAGATCTGAAAGAGACACGTGCACCCCAATGTTCATTGCAGCACTGTTTATAATAGCCAGGACATGGAAGCAACCTAGATGCCCATCAGCAGATGAATGGATAAGGAAGCTGTGGTACATATACACCATGGAATATTACTCAGCCATTAAAAAGAATTCATTTGAATCAGTTCTAATGAGATGGATGAAACTGGAGCCCCTTATACAGAGTGAAGTAAGCCAGAAAGATAAAGGTCATTACAGCATACTAACACATATATATGGAATTTAGAAAGATGGTAACAATAACCCTATATGCAAAACAGAAAAAGAGACACAGTACAGAACAGACTTTTGGACTCTGTGGGAGAAGGCGAGGGTGGGATGTTTCGAGAGAACAGCATCGAAACATGTTTATTATCTTAGGGTGAAACAGACCACCAGCCCAGGTTGGATGCATGAGACAAGTGCTCGGGCCTGGTGCACTGGGAAGACCCAGAGGGATCGGGTAAAGAGGGAGGTGGGAGGGGGGATCAGGATGGGGAATACATGTAAATCCATGGCTGATTCATGTCAATGTATGACAAAAACCACTACAATATTGTAAAGTAATTAGCCTCCAACTAATAAAAATAAATGAAAAAAAAAATAACCATGGAAAATAAAAAAAAAAAAGAAATGAGTTTAGCACCACTGCTGAATACAAGATCAAAACACAAAATCAACTGTATATCTATACACCAGCAATAAAAAAAAAATCTAAAATAAAGATTTCCATTATAATTAGCATCAAAAAGAATAAAATTCTTAGGAATTTTATTTAACAAGCTTCCTTAAATTGAACAAAGTGTGTACAAAATTTATATACTGAAAACTACAAAACGCTGTTGACAGATACTAAATAAGATCGAAATAACTAGAAAGACATCCTATGTTCATGCATCTGAAGATTCGATATTGATAAGATGGCAAAAATTCCCAAATTGATCTACAGATTCAATGTAGTCCTTACCAAATTTCCAGCTGACTTTTCTCACAGAAATCCCTAAGCTAATTCTAAAATTCATATGGAAATACAGGGAATCTACAATAGCTGTAACAATCTTGAAAAAGAATAACAAAGCTGATAGGCTCACACTTTCCAATTTCACAACTTACTATAAAGCTACT
This sequence comes from Cervus canadensis, assembly GCF_019320065.1. Lineage (NCBI taxonomy): Eukaryota > Metazoa > Chordata > Mammalia > Artiodactyla > Cervidae > Cervus > Cervus canadensis. Next base: position 32,210,176 of record NC_057391.1, read on the forward strand.
GTAAGCATAACAATGTGGTACTGGCATAAGTATAGATACATAAATCAATGGAATATAATTAAGTATCCAGTAAACTCTCATATTTATGTTCACTTGATTTTCAACAAAGGGACCAAGATAATTCAAAAGGCAAAGAATAATCTTTAACAAATAGTGCTGGATAACTGGAAATTCACATGCAAAAGACTGCATTTGTCCCCCTACCCCACATCTTACATGCAAATTTGCAGAGACAGAAATTGCAGATGTACGAAATATTCTCCCACCCTCTTCTGGCCTAACCCTCCTACTCAATCCACCTCAAATGTCACCTCCTCAGTGAAGCCTCCCCTGATTCCTGGCATATTCTCAAGTCTAAGTGATAAGTTCTCTTTTATGCCTTCATTGTGCGTGCGTGCATGCATGCATGCTTAGTCACTCAGTCGTGTCCGACTCTTTGTGACCCCATGGACTGTAGCCCACCAGGCTCCTCAGTCCATGGGATTCTCCAGGCAAAAAAACTGGAGTGGGTTGCCATTCCCTTCTCCAATGCCTTCACTGTAGCTTGTACATATTGAATTTCCCTTATAGCAATTACCTCACTGGTTTAAATTTAAGATGGAACTATTTCCTGAGAGTTGGCCCAGAATTCCTGCCACATACGGCATTTCCTTCACATAAAAAGTCATACATTTGCAGGGGACTATGCTTACCCCATGGATTTGGGCCCACAGAATTTTCCAGGCAAGAATACTGGAGTGAGTTGCCATTTCCTTCTCCAAAGATCTTACTGACCTAGGGATCAAGCCCCAGTCTCCCTCACTGCAGGCAGAGACTTTACCTGTGAGCCACCAGGGAAACCCTATTTACTTCATTCCTTTTCCCATCTGCTTACCACAGTAGAACCTTTCACTAACCCTGGTGACACCATTCAGTCTTCTCAAGACCCTGCAGCAAATACTCACTTCACCACCACTTCACAATAGCCAGACCAATGGTCCAGTCGTTTCTTTTACACAGACAATATTATTTCTCTATCAGTTAGCTCTGACTGGCATCATGGTTATCACTACTTTTACTCTCTGGGCCTGATAGAGCACCAGCTGTATTCAACCAATCTAAGAAAAGGGGCTTCCAGCCAAGTGCACAACTAAGACTATTGCCAAGAATAGACACCCCAGGGAGCCCAATGACAAAAGAACATAAACGAGGAGTAACATTCTGGCTGCTACAAATAGATCTTCCTGACTTCAACGAATATCAAAGGCTCACAAAGGGAAAACTAAGTGCTCAGTTGTCCTATCTGGTGCAAGGGACCCCAAGAGGATAGCCTGCTGCCCTCAGAAAGGTGGATGGGCCCTGACCACCATGGGCTTTGATACCCGACACCAGTGATCCTGGGGACCTCTGCAGCCTCCGCCTCGGGACTTCTCAGCCACCACAATACAACCAGATAATCAGCCAGTTATTACCGACTCTCTCGGACAATCTCTCACTACTCCTACACACACGCTCACTGGCCTTGCCTTGTAGCAGAAGCGTTAGCGGTGCTTTATTAAAAATAGACATGAGAAGCAATCGTGTCTCATCTCTTAACAGGACTAGAGAGAATGCCATCTGCCTCCCGAGCCAACCCTTCCAATTCACCTCAGTGCTGCTGCCAGGAGCAAAAATAGTGCAAATCTGATCATGTGACCCATCTCATTTAATACTGAGGCTAGAGCATTCCTGGCAGTTGATTGAAGTCCAAACTCCCGCTCAAAGCATTCAAGGATTTTCACAATCTAGTGCCAATCTACCTTTGCAGCAATATCCTCAATAGGTGTCGCCTCATACACTGGGGGCTCTGACCTCCCCAGACAGCTCACTGTCCTCTTGAGATACTGCATATTTTCACCATATATGATTTTCCATTCACTATTCTATTTGCCTTGAATCTATCCCCTTACCTTGTCCACCTGACGAACTCTAAGTGATTCTTGGAGAAGAGACTCAAATGTAATTCATCCTTCTGATCTTTTCCCCAGCCATCCCAGGCCAAATTAACCACTACTTCTGCGCCCCTATGAGCTACAGTCATATTAGTTTTCTAAGCTAATAGGTGGCAAATCCAAGCCTCAAATCAGGTCTTCTGACTCTAAATCCTAAGGTCTTTCTGCCATGTCACACTGCCAAAGGAACCATGCTTCAATTTGGAATCCCTAGACAGCTGACCAGAGGTAGGTACCCAGTAAAGGTACCTTGAATGAATGAATGACACCCTATAGGTACTTTCCAGCATCTGCCCACACTTTATTCTCCAAATTAGAATGTACAAAGGAAACTTAGCTTTTCAGATGCAACCAGCTCCTGAGGTACTATGAGTCATTAATCATGCCCCAATTTAGCAACACCACAAATATATGCCATGTAATCATATAGGTCCTCAAATGAAGCTCATGATGCTTGTTTAGCCAGGGAAAAGAGAAAGAAGAAAAAGATAGCAATGTGTAACGTTTAGGGAGAGCCATGGCCCAAAGAAGCATTTTCCTTTCAACTCCCTACTGCTGCTGCTAAGTCACTTCAGTTGTGTCCGACTCTGTGCGACCCCATGGACTGCAGCCCACCAGGCTCCTCTGTCCATGGGATTTTCCAGGCAAGAGTACCGGAGTGGGCTGCCATCGCCTTCTCTGTCAACTCCCTAATACACCTCTTTATATAGCCGCTGAGCATTTGAGCTCTCCAGGGGCCAGGGTCCAAGTCTGAGCTAAAACTACCACATGCTATTTGGGAGAATGAAGCCAGGGTGTCCACAGTAATATAAACAGAGAGACAAATAGGACAAGCAGGCCCTAAGAAGAGAGGCCAAGCCCAAGAACATCAAAGGATTGGGACTGTGAATCTACTCTCTTGTCAAAGGGGGGAAAAAGTAGAACATTTTAAAAAAATAATAAACTCCTTGATTTTACCTTTTCACACCAAAAATCTCTCTTTAATAAGTGGCAAATAAATTCATCCCAACTAACTGGGTGCTTAACAGAATGTTGAGATACTAGGCCTTAAAGGAAAAATGAATAAGCAATTCAAAATGGGCTTTCCTGCCCTAGGCTGAGCCTGAAATTGTCTACTTTGCCAGTATATTCTGTCTGCCAACCTATCTGCAAAGAAAGACAGCATTTAAAATTTCACATCCACCCAAGATGGCTGTCATACAAAACCTGTACTCACAGGCTCCCCTCAAAGCCTGGTAAGGAATAAAGAAAGAAGAAAAACTAAGGAAATATTCTGGCAGGTCTTCTGGACTTTAGAAATTCCATAAGCAAAGACTTTGCCAAGATCTACTTGACAGGATTATAGATAGTTAATAAAGCAAGGGTTTGAAGAAATTCCAATTTGTAAGAACCATTTCGTGTTTTTTTTTTTTATTAGTGTAATTTAAATGTAGGTATGATCATGATCTATTGCTAAGTCACTTCAGTCGTGTCCAACTCTGTGTGACCCCATAGACGGCAGCCCACCAGGCTCCCCCATCCCTGGGATTCTCCAGGCAAGAACACTGGAGTGGGTTGCCATTGCCTTCTCCAATGCATGAAAGTAAAAAGTGAAAGGGAAGTCACTCAGTCGTGTCCGACTCTTAGCGATCCCATGGACTGCAGCCTACCAGGCTCCTCCGTCCATGGGATTTTCCAGGCAAGAGTACTGGAGTAGGTTGCCATTGCCTTCTCCACATGATCTATTAGAGATGTGATATCATGGGCTATTCTCACACATGCACATCTGGAGTCTTCCCAGGTGGAGCTAGCAGTAAAGAATCCACCTGCCAATGCAAGAGATCCAAGAGATGTGGGTTCGAGCCCTGGGTTGGGAAGATCCCCTGGAGTAGGAAATGACAACCCACTGCAGTATTCTTGCTTGGAAAATTCTTTCCTAGAAATGGAAAATTCCATGCACAGAGCAGCCTGGCAGGCTAGAATCCATGTGGCTGCAAAGAGTCTGAGGAGACAGAGCATATTTCTAGAAAAATCACTATGTCCAGAAGATTTTCAAATTAATGTACTTTGAATGTAGGTATGATTATGATCTATTGGAGATGTGATATTATGGGCTATTCTTGCATGTGCACATTTGGAATGGCCACAACTAAGGACCATGAATTAAAAGGCTGATTTAATGCAATATTGTCACTCCACAGTGGAAGAAAGATGCCAGTCAATCAGGACACAAAATGTTGCAGCCTGAGGAATAGGGTTGGAGCTGGTTTTCAAAGACCCTATTACTACTTAGATTCTAATCTTGGACAGGAGGACTGAGTTTTTTTAGGGCCCACCCAACACCTAGCATGCTGTAAATCCTTAATAAGTTTGCTGTTGAGTTTGTTTCTTTTTGTTGTTTAAAAAAAAAAATGACAGTGTTTAACTTGCTCTTTTATATCCAAAACACAAATCAGAGATTTGCTAACATCTTGTTTATTCTTTTTCACTTAGTAAAAAAAAAAAAAGAGTGACACATGGAGGAGAGATCAAATGGATCCTCAAAGCTGTTAAAAAGAAAATTGTGTCCCCTGCTTTAAACTTGATCACAACCTCAGTGAGGACTTCAGACATGGGACCTGCTGAGTTTCTCAGATTGCCATGGATTAATACAGCATAGGTATGAATTGCACTCTTTTAGCAAATAGTTACTGAGCACTCCCACTCTTAGCCAGTCATGGTACTTTGTGTTAGGGATGCAAAGATGAATAGGAGATGCACCCTACTCTCAAGGGAGCCACCAGGTGAATTTCATCCAGGTTGACCAGCCACTGCCCTCAGGCTAATGCCTAGGATCCCTGACTTCTGCTCTTCTCCCTCCACCCTTACATGTCTTGATCTGTCACCACTACATTGATGCCCCTTGGATCTATAAACTTGACCCTGACTTCCAACTTCTCTCAGGTGATATCGATTGACCAAAAGGTACATTTAAATTTTTCTGTAAGATGCTATGGAAAAATCCCAAGTAAATGTTTTGGCCAACCCAATATATACCCAACAATTGCACGTGTATATCCTACCACTGCTTCATGCATGAACTGATCCAGGCACCTTTCTTTCCCAAATTGCTCATCTATCCAACATAGCTCCTCTTTCTAATTGTCCCCTTCCCTTTAATATCATACTAACCCCACTCTTTTAGTTTCCCAGACTTTACTTTCCACTTCTTTTTTCAACCCTTTAATTTTTCTCACTAGGTCCTAGCATCTGCCCTTTAGGATGGCTTTGAGGTCTATTTCAGCTTTCATCACCTAGGTCCCTGCCTCACTAACCCATAAATAAAATAACTGTCCTCTTTGATCCTTCCAACTCACTTTTGTATAAACTTCAAGATATTTTTTCTAAAAGTATTATTATTTTCCTGTTCATGAAACTCTTGGCTCTCTTTTGCCTGTCTTGTTAGATATACACTCTTTAAAAAAAAAAAAAAAACCTGTCTATAGTCTGATCTTTCTCTAACAATGCAATGTTACTTTTAACCACCCCTGTAATTCCTATCCTCTATTCTAATCAAGCTAACCCATCTTGGTATCTTTGTTCAAACTGGCCCCCATCTCACCAAATCACAGTCACTGTCCACGTGGACACAATTCATTTAATCAAGTATTCACCAAATACCTGCTGGATAATACACACCGTGCTGGCCCTTAGGAAACAGCAGAGAACATGACAGGCTCATGTCTTGTCTTCACAAATCTTGTATTTTGTTACAACAATTTAACCTCCTGAGAAAAAGTTGGATCATTTTCTCACACTCCGTACCTTTAAAAATCTTGGTAAGGAAAATATCTTAAGGTATTTTTAAATGAAAGTATTATGAATTTAATGTGTACTTTCCTAATCTGATTGAAAAGATATCCAACAATAGGTTTCATATAAATGAGAGAGTGTGAAACTTCTTTATAATCTCATCACCCCCTCAAGAAACCTTGTAAATCTATTTGTCCATTACAGAATTTTCCTTCTTTAAATATCTATGTTCCTTAATATACTCCAAACAGGGACCCAGAGTTTTGCCTTATGTTTCTTTCATAGCCCTCATGACAATAAGAAACTAGTAAACTTCACAAGCATACCAGAGTGATTGACAGAGTATCCAGATTCAAATATCCACATTTAAAAACAGATCTATATAATTAAAACCCTCAGAAATCCAAAAATTCATTATAGTGAGCTTTAACCACAACAGCCAAACATACTTTCAACTAGAAGAAAATCTGTCTCTTTTGAGATGGACCTCCTTTTCAAGCCTCTGCAGTCCAGAGGTATGAGGACATGCAAAAAGGAAAGGGCAGAAAATAAAGAGTCATTAGAATGTGAATGATAATCTAAAGAGTCAGTTCTTTCTCCCTCTAAATGATATTTTTATCTTCTGGGACTGAAATGAACTTGTCACCAGACGTCACATGAACTATTGGAGCCAAAACCTCCAAAAGTTTTTGACAAAACTCTTAGGTTCTGACACAGTTATTTTTAGTGAGAAAACATTGTCTTAGCTTCTGCAACATTTCCCAGAACAACGGTTAAGTCTGAGATCAGACAGAAGGGAAGTTTATTTTGATTTAAACATTTACTCAGTGAGAGATTGAGCTGACAGCCATATTATGTGCATAAAAGACACTCCCTCCACCCCCACCAAAAAAGCAGAAGTGTTTCAAAGGGAGTCATATTGCACTAAGTTCTTCCTTGGGAGAGCAGTCCATCTGGACTGGAAAATTGGGACCAAAAGAGATAAATTGGCTTGATTCTGAATTTCTAACTTGGTCTTTAAGAACTAGAATGCTGGAACTTCACTTGTGGTTCAAGGGTTTATAATCTGCCTTGCAATCTGGGGGTCGTGGGTTCAATCCCTAGTCAGAGAACTAAGATCCAATATGCCACAGAGGGGCTAAGCCTGCACAATGCAACTGCTGGGCCTGCATGCCACAGTGACAGATCCCACATGACACAGTAAAGACCTGAGTGCAGCAACTGAGACCTGAAGCAGGTGAATAAATTAATTAATTAAAAAAAAAAAGGAACTAGAAAGCCTTCTGATCCACTTTAAATTATGAAATTTATGAAAATTTATGAAAAGCAAGTCTCACCTGGACTATTGCCTTTATGTTTCTGATCTTTCTCATAACTTCCAGGTACATTCTGGAAGGGCCCTTTAAACCCCCCAAGCTGAAGTCCAACTGGAGTGAAAACTGTAAACTCTATATAACTACGCAAAATCTTATTACCATTCAAATTTTTCTCATATTGTTTTCATTACATGCTGCTATCTAGTTATTTGCATACCTCTAGTTTCACAACTCCTAAGAGTATTTGTCTACAACTGAATAAGCCATAGTGCAAACTGGTTTCAAACTTCTCCCCAAAAGTGCAAAATTAAAACCATGAGGTTTTTCATCAAATGTTATCTACAATCTAGAAATACATTTCCAATGCCATATATATCAAATATCAAAATTAGCATATTTTGGCCTTCCCCAACCATATCTGCAGTGTTATTTTTAAATGCATCCATGGATTGCCTGCAACACTATCTCTGATAACCGGGCTCAGAACTCTGAGCTTAGCCTGTAAGTGATCTCTCAGAAATATTGAACTGGGAAAAAGAAACACTGAACCATTGGACCCTGGGCACAGATCTGAGGGTGTGGTGACTCAGGGTCAGTGGGGTATTAAGGACCATGGATAAGCTGAAGTCGTGGGAAGTCTGGCTAGTGGAAAAAGAAAAACGGACTCTGATGCACAGAGAAAATCAAGAGCATCATAAATGAAAGACCAGTGAGCCTTCATTCTATGAGAACTGGCTGTACTTCATTGCCTACTCCTGGATTCCCAAAAGTGTGTTCTGTGTCCTTATAATAAACCCATCTATCCATAGATTAAAATGAGTTGGTCTCTCTTAAATGCAAATAGATGAAACACAAATCACTGTTGATACTGTGGAAGAGACTTTTATACTCTTTGTAATAGTGGAGAAAATCAGTTTCCTCAACCTGTATAGTAACAAACATCACTTGACATGTTCAAAATACAGATTATCAGGCAGCTTCCCTGCAGATTCTGACTCCAAAGTTCTGACTCAGACCTAAGAATATACAGACAATTCTGGGACCAACCAAGTTTGAGTCACGCTAGATTAGGTGAATTCCAAGATACTTTCCATTGCAAGGCCAACAAGTATTAATATGAACAAACCACTTCTCTATACACATTAGTTGTTCAAGTGTACAGATTTGGAATCAAAGCCATAGTGCTTGTCCTTAAGGAAAAAACCCATTTCTAGAACACACTAGACTAGGTCAATCAATAGAGGAAAGCCTTAGAGACAGAGAAACAAAGCCAAACCATGTGAGTATATGCATTCCTGCCTGCGTGCACTTTGATCTAATTTAAGAGATTAGAACAAATTCCTTCGAGAAACATTTGCACTATGTCTGCATTACATAATTAAATCCATATAATTTGGTAAATACATGGACTCTATCTCCCCAACACACAGAGCTGAACATTACATACTGACACGTTGCAGGGAGGAGCATGATTTACTTGAAGTCCAAGAAGAAAACAGTGAAAATACGGTCAGTGAAAGTATTTGAAAGTCAAGATTCTAAAAGATGGTGCAGACCTTCATTCATTCATTAGAATTCTACAAAGCGGCTGTTTAAGTACTATATCCAAATTCTAGGGAGAGTGTATGCAAATCCATCAGAAAGCCCTGTGTGGCTTTGGGAGAATAAACAAAAACTTCAGGTTGAGTTGAGCCTTTACTTTGAGCTCAGCCTCTAGTTCTAATAGGAACTACAAATAATTCTATGACTTTTTTAGAGACATAAGTCTCTTTTGAAAGTAATCTAACCTCCTACTTAGAACATAGTCCTTCAACTCCTGGAGGCCCTAAGATAGGCAGTGTTCCAAAATGTTTACGACCTTAATACTTGAATCAAATGCTTATAGATGGACTAAATCTTAGAAGTTGTGTGACTTTGGTGGGCAAGATATGCTTTCTCTGAGTATCTGTTTTCTAATCTATAAGATGGCGCAAGTGTTAGTTGCTCAGCTCAGTCATGTCCGACTCTTTGTGACCGTGTGAACTGTAGCCCTCCAGGCTCCTCTGTCCATGGGATTCTCCAGGCAAGAATACTGGAGTGGGTAGCCACTCCCTTCTCCAGGAAGTCTTCCCAATCCAGGGATTGAACTCAGGTCTCCTGCATTACAGACAGGTTCTTTACCATCTGAGCCACCAGGGCAGCCCATAAGATGGGGAAGCCAACACTCAAAAACATGAAATTCACCTGAAATGATGTAATTGGTAAGTGATGAGGCAGGACTTTAAGGTGAGGCCTCTACTCTGCTCTGCATCTGTGCCTGAAAGCCAATCATGGAGCCAATGGAGAGCCTAACACACCAGCCTCCTGCCTGTCAAGGGGTAGGATTCTCACCCAGGAACCTGCTGCCAGAGCCCTGACAGTGAGAGGGAAGTGTCTGCCCCTCCCTGCATGCTTGAAAGACAAGCCCAGCATTTTCAAGTTGCACATTATATGGTGAAAGTATTTTTAATGACTTCAGCCCTATAATACTTCAAGCTTCCCCCTTCCTCTCCAGGAAAACACAGACAATGAGCTTCCAAATGTCTCCCTGGAGAGAAAATAAACCTCTTGCTCTTGTTTCTTCCAAAAGAGACTCAATTTCTTCTTGGAAAAAAAAGTCAATCTCTTTCATTAAAAGATTAGATTTAACCCATATCCTTTCCCTGTCCAGGTTTCCTTTCAGTTTGTTTCCCTCTTAAGCAAAAACCAGGGTACATGCCCCTTCTGGACCCCACTGAGTGCCATCAGTGGGCCTTAATCCCACCCTTCCTTCCTCCGTTCGGGGGCTGTGCAGCCCCATCAGCCGGCCTACTCAGGCACAGGTGGGTCAGGGGTCTCTCACGCAATAGAAGGGACAAAGCAGCAGCTCTGAGAATTTCACTTGAGGCCGGATGCAAAGAGAGACGTGGTGACACAAGGGTGGAGAGCAGTGGGAGACACCAGGACTCCAAGATTACAGCCTGAGGCTCCTACTCAAGAGTCCCTCTCAAAGCCTCAAATGTACATTTGGCTGGAGGTTGTAGCCACCACAGGGGAACCCGAAGGCTCACTCAGATCCATTAGGGGTGGGAAACTCGAAGGAAGACATGCTGAGCCAGGTACAGCCTCGTATCTCGGCCCAGAAGTTTTTATTTTCACTCATTCTATTGAACAGGATTATAAATACCATTTGCATCTCTTCTCCTCCAAGGTTTTGCAGAGGCCCTTGGTGTTGTCTGGGACAAATATTGTGCCAATTTTAGAAGTAAGGAAGAAGAGGCTGACAGAACAATGACAGGTTTAGGACTTCTTGTGGATTTTCTCAGAAAATTATGAAAAGAATGTGTGTTGAACCAGGTCATTCACTGTGGAATCAGGAGTTCAGGTTGGAATCTGAAAAATACCATTTGGGCATTAGTTTACCCACTGGTGAAGCAGGACTCTTGAGAACACTTGCCTTAGAAAGACATTGTTAGGATTCAATGAGGTGATCTGGTAAAAGGATGGAGCAGTCAGAGTCCCATCAGGAGACAGAAACCCCATGGTAATATGACAGAGAAGGCTAATATAAACAATCATTAACTATCTACAGGGGATTAGCTATGAAAAGAGGATAAAAGAGAACTGTAAACAACACCCCAGGTGTTAAGTGAGAGGACCTAAAGGGATTCTGAGGCTCAATCCCAATGTGGGGGAAGAGGTTTCCTCCATACCAGCAAGCAATTAATTCTCGGATACCAGTTGGTGGTCCTACTGTTCAACTCAATTCTAACACTCTCTACATGGAGATATAATCAGATTTCAGAAGTTAATGCTTAGTCCTACAGGACTGTTCCCCACCCCTACCACTTCAGACCCCAATCACAAGTCCAGGTTATCACTTGTGCTTCTGACCTACCAACTATAACTCAGAGGCCCCCACAACCCTCTCCTTGGGTTCAAATAATTTGCTTGAATGGCTCACAGAACTCACAGAAACATTTTACTTACTAGATTACCAGTTTATCATAAAAGGATATAACTCAAGAAGAGCCAGATGGAAGAGACACGTAGGGCAAGGTGTGGGGAGAGATCGTGGAGCCTCTGTGCCCTCTCCAGGTGCCCCACATCTCCACGTGTTTACCGATACCAAAATTCTCCTAATACCATCCTTCCAGGTTTTTACGGAGACTTCATTACACAGTTATGACTGATTAAGTCATGGCCCTTGGCACTCAATTCAACTTTCAGTCACCCTCCCCTGCTGGAAATCAGGGTATGGGGCTGAAAATTCCAACCTTGTAAGCAATGTTGGTTCCCCTGGCAAACAGCCTCCATCCTTCGGCACTTCCTGAAACTCACCTTATTAACAAAAACGCAGTTATTGAAAGGGGCCTGTCATGCATAACAAGACACCCATTTTACCTTTATGACTCTGAAGCAATTCAGGAATTGAAGACAAGAAACCAGGGTTTGGGGAGCTGTGAGTCAGGAATGATGGGTGAAGACCAAATATATAGGAGAAATATATTTTGATGCCTGGAATGGCCAAATATCTATTTCTTATAAATCACAACATTGCAGAACCAAAGGAAAGAAGAATTGTGAAGGAGCAGACCCTTCCCCAAAGTTGAGGTTCAGACCTCACTGGAGAGGGCATGGCTGCCGACCATGGATGGGGTGGAAGCTATTGATCACAACTGGTCAACAGGCAGCAGGGTAGCAAACCACAAGAAGGGAACCTCCCTCCTGATGAGATGCTGCCAGTTGGGGAACCACTAGCTGGAAGCTGAGCACCTGTGGGTGTCTAGATGCTATCTTAGGAGCAGTCCAAAAATAGCACACCAAGAACCAGAGAAGAAATCCAGTGCTCTCTGGCAGCTAGAAAGGAAGAAATGTTCTAATAGGACAAGCAGGACCATGAACAATGGGTTTGGAACTGAGTGGTAATAAAGTGATAGCTGACCATGAGGCCTAGTTATCATCATCATCATTATCCCCATTGCCATCATTCCATCATCACTCCTCTCGTGGACTCATTTGCCAAAGTGAAGTGAAAGTGGAGATGGAGGGATGGAGGCCATGACACGTGTCCCAGCTCAACTCTCTGTGAGCCGAGCTCATTGGCTAAGCTTAGAGACAAGAGCAGAGGGTTTGGAAAATGACACCAAGAACCACTGAAAGTCTGGACCTTTGTGCTCTCCACACCAGGAACTGTGAGGCTCTATCTCCTTGATGAGCTCACCCACACTCAGGGAAACCTTCCCTAACAATGAGCGTCACTAATTGCCCTTCCAACAGGATTCACACAACCCCAAGAGCTATGTAAGCAACACAGAGACCCGGAAAAGCACTGGTTAAAAAAAAGAAACCTATTCTCTGATGTCTGTCTTCCCACCAGAGGGTCCCTGGTAGCCTTTGTAAGCAACATGAGAAGACAGCCCTACATCATCAATCCTAAACACGAAGGAATATGACGTTGACCCACCTCGAAACGAGGAGATCTGAATTACTCATAAGGGAAAATGTTCACAATTGTATGAAGATCATATTTGGTTTGATATCATCTTGGAACAGCTCCAAAGACTCCTTTTTAAAATAAGATGCATTCTGATGGCTTCAGCATCACCCTGCTCATAACCCCTTAGGGTATTTTCTGCTCCCAGTTCCCACAGGGAGGTGACAGCATGTGCCACAGTTTGGATAAAATTGAAGGCAACTATAGAGGGAAGGGAGAAGGCAATGGCAACCCACTCCAGTTTTCTTGCCTGGAGAATGCCAGGGATGCGGGAGCCTGGTGGGCTGCCATCTGTGGGGTCACACAGAGTCGGACACAACTGAAGCGACTTAGCAGCAGCAGCATAGAGGGAAGGCCCTGAGGGCCTGTCTCATATTTCCCTTACCAGCATGTGCCAAAGACACGCCTGGGAGGCTGCAGCACTGGGGGCCCTGAGTGGGAAGCCACTGGAGGCCACACAGGAGGCAGTAATAACCCATCAACATTCGATAAACAATCCCAGGATCAAAATAACTGGGAAATCATGACATTCAGAAATAAAGTGACAGGCCTGGTGTCCAGAAATTTCCCTTTGAGGAAGAGAATGAGGGGCCTCCTATCTGACTGTGGGATTGGCAGGGAAGGAGGTGTGTATTTCAACACAGCATGTATAGCTGTGCTGCAGGCTGGGCTCAGCAGCAGTTTTCCATCTACATTTTTGAGGCACTTTCAATCTCTTCCAAAAGGACATTTCTCAAATAACCTGCCTGCAAATCCCATTGCCACTCAGGACATGCTTTTCTTTCTCAAGGAGGTGCCCCCAGCAAGCTGCCAAGGGCCATGGTACTCAGCCAACCTGGGAGAGCCTGGCTGAAACCTTATTGGAGATTTTCAGAACCACAAGGCTCATAGGGCAAGGCGGGCTGGGTTCATGTTACAAATGAATACATCTAATTCAACAGCCTATCTTCCCACCCAGGGCTCCGTGTGATGACGGGACTTGTCTGAAAACACAGTGGGTTAACAGTAAGAAGTGGATCTGGCATCACCTTCTCCCTCACCTCAGGCCCAGCTTCCTCCCCACCCCACACTGCAGATACCTAACGAAACACTCAGAGCTTAGTATCCAGATAATCTTGTGTTTTGCCTGTCTGCTCTGCATCCAACCAGTCCTGAGAAATTGCTTCAGTTGAATAGGGTATGGGAGGAGTTGTGTTAGAATGATGGCAGGGTTAGGGTAAGGGGGAGAGTCTGAATCAGGGTGACAGTCAACAAAGTAGTCCAGGAAAATAGATGGACACCTTTCCCCAATGCATCTCAATTGTCATTTTCACCTGGCCTGTCCTAAAACCATTACTCCTTGCATATTAATGATATGAACAAAATGAGTAGATTGGAACATAAATTGACAAGCTCTAAAGGAAGAGCTTAGTCACTCTGCAGTCTCAAAGTACCAAAGCCAGTGACCAGTGTGCATCTGTTGTCCATGGCTGTGTCACAAACCACCCCAAAATGCTTAAAGGAATACCCATTTGCTTGCATGCAAATGCAATTCAATTCATCCACCCACCCCTTCCCACCCTTTCCTTCGCTGCTTATGTCCACAAGTCCGTTCTCTACATCTGTGCCTCTGTTTGTTGTTATTCAGTCACTAAGTCGTGTCCGACTCTTTGTGACCCCATGTACTACAGCACGCCAGGCTCCTCTGTCCATGGGATTTCCCAGGCAAGAATACTGGAGTGAATTGCCATTTCCTTCTTCCTGCATCTCTATTCCTGCCTTACAAATAGGTTCATCAGTACCATTTTTCTAGATTCCATATATAGAGAGAGTAATAAATGATATTTGTTTTTCTCCTTCTAACTTCACTCTGTATGACAGAGTCTAGGTTCTGAAAGACAGGGAAGCCTGGCATGCTGCAGTTCATGGGGTCACAAAGAGCTGGAATTGACCTAGCAACTGAACAACAACAAAGTTCATCCACATCACTAGAAATGACCCACTTTCATTCCACTTCTTAACAAAGAGCAGCAAAATGGAATTGTAAAGAGTGTGGACCAAGGGAGGCGGGGTCCCTTCTTGGCCAATTTTTACAATTTGCTCCACGGTGCTTGTCACAGGGAAGGACAGTCTGGTATAATGGAGGGGGAAGTAGATCCAAGAGCTGGTGGTGAGATGTGAGTGTATTCTCTGCCTCTTGAGTGTGACCTCAGGCAAGTCACCTCTTAAGCTTTTAATAATAAGGAACTTTCCTCTTCTCTAGTATAGGAATAGGATAGAGTGACTTGGTTAGAAAAGACAAATGAGATAACTAAATTAAAAACACATTGAGACTGTGGGGTATGATGTAATTCTAACCATTCTGAATTCAAATACTAACCTTGTGTGAGTTTATTGATGCCTGCCTTCCTCTTAAACAGCATTCAAGACAAACAGTGAGTGGCTGCCTGGGGGCATTTTAAGAGTCCTAAGAACAGCTGTCTTGTCTAACAAGCTGAGGCTTCAGGCCTAGCTTGGCCACTTTCTCATGAGGAATCATTTGATCTTTCTGACTTTGAGTGTTTCAAAATAAAATTACATTTTTGTGAGGTTATGGGCTGTTTTTCTTGATTTTTGTCAGGATTATCATAAAATGCACTAGCACAATCAACACTACCATTATTATTATTATTCAAACATTTAGACTGTTACCAAAAATGAAATCTGAAACTCATAACTTGAGCAGCCAAAATTTCTAGAAAAAGAGAAGTTTAGTCCGTGCCTGAGTAGCTTTTTAGACTTAGTTTTTTGTGTTTTTGAAACAAAATAAAAACTACAACTTGCTTTTTTAAGTTGGGGTCATTTCTTCTTTAAAGACAAAATGCCATTACCTACATCAATTTTTGTGCCTGGAAACCCTAGCTGGGGGAGAGAAAGCCCATCCCAAGATGAGAGCTCCTAGGGCTTCATGGTGGCCTTGCCTGGGGCTCTCTTCTACCCCCAAGAACTTGGCCATCTGGCCTCCATCCTCCAACCAGTGCCCCACACCACTCACAGTTGCCAGGGCATCACAGCTGGGTACTTAAGGCCAGGTCTTTGGTAACACTGTCTGACAGCTCACTCAGGAAAGATGCATCTGGGGTTGGGGGTGTCCTGCTGCTCCCATCACTTGACCTGGGTGTGGCTGCTCTGTTATGCTTTGGGGCAGTTTTCTGGAGCTTGGATGGGTTGAAGCAGTCTTCCCAGTTAACACTGCATGCAAACCCCCACTTCTCCTCTAGCCAAGTTCTCTTTTGCCTCTGCCTGGACCTGGGCTTATAACCAGCGCTGAAGTCAGCTGGACCCGGCTGCTCCCACAATCGATATGGATAGCTCTGAGGACCAGGGTCCTGGGAAAGGGAGTGAGGTCGAGGGGAGTGACTAATGAAAAAGGAAAGATCAGGACAAGCTCCACTTCCTCTAGCCAAGAAGAACCTAATCCTGATTAGAACTGAAGGGATGGGCTCCTGAATAAAACTTGCACCAGATGTAGATGGTTTCTATTTGATCTCTGCATCCCAGGGTACTTTAGAGCAATTAATGATAATGGAGCCACATGGCGGGTAGATGGGGGTGCTGAGCTGCCTGAGCAAGGGTTGGTAGAAAGGAAGAACATATCAGAATGAAACTCTAATTCTGGCTCTGACACTTATTGACTGTGTAACTTTAAACAAGTCAATTCCCCTCAGGTTCTTTATCTGTAAAATAAGCATCTGACAGATCAGAGGTTTTTAATCTTGTGGATCAACAATATGAGCCCATGAGCCTGCTAAAATGGGGTTCCAAACTCCCCCTGATTATCATTCTCCGTGTAAATAAATGCACTCCAAATGGTCTAACTGAATCCAATGTATAACCATTTGGGACATTTTCCCATCCCACTCAAACACACATCTCAGTGTTTCTTCATCTAGGTGGGGCCTTCTCCACTTACAAACTTTCATCCTACGTTGTTCAGCCAGCTTGAGTGTCTCTTGTCAGCATCCAAGCTCCAAGACGAGACTGTAGGGTATCATCAAGGAAAGAAACCTAAGGTCAGTATTAAGTTACTGTAGAAACTGCAGAGAATTCCAATAAAATTACACAGTTTGAGAAGAATCTGGTTCATGTCGTCACAAATATATGGTTCCTGCTGAGATAAGCGGTGGCCGTGGAATTCCTATTTGGGAAACAAAATGTTCCTTGTAGACAATTAGCTATTCCTGCCTCAGAGAAAGTCTAAACTAAATAACCACACACAAGAAAGCAATATAAATAAGACAGTAACATCACTTGCTTAATCCAGTGCAGGACCCTTCTAAACCTAGGCCAGTTAGCATTTGCTTAAAACAAGCAACATTTTTCAAGAAAAAATGAGTCATGCTGATGTAACAGCATAGAATGAAGGCAGTCAGTCGTTTGGGTCATGCGATGACACTAGATGAGGGGGCAAGGGGAGAGATAGCCCGAGAGGCTGCCTGGTAAAAATATCCACACTGAGGTCAAGAGGTAAAGAGGGCAGGTACCCTGGACTAACCCACTGCGGTTCTTTCAGAAGTTACTGGCAATGAGCTGAGAAAACTGTGAGACTAGGAGTTATTGATATTCCTCCATTGTCAAAATTCTTGCTTTTGGTGATAAAACAAATGGCCAAGAAAGCACCAAACCTCTCTCTGCTCTGGACCAGAGAAATTTGTGCCCCCTCAGGAGAAACAGGCTTGGGATGCCCTGAATGTGGGTTCCTTCCTTCCTTCATTCCAGAAACACCCCGTGAGTGCCCACTACTTGCCAGGACAGTCCAGGCAGGGAGATTACAGAGACAGGAAACTGAGTCCAGGAAGAGAGGAGAGACCCCTCTGTAGCCCTGGATTAAATGCAGATCATCTCCTGAAAAGTCAGTAAAGAAGCTGAAAAGCAGCCACTGGTTTTTGTGAAATGGAGATTTTAAAAAATAAATAAGAGGCTGGCCCTCAGTCTGCCTGCCAGGCATCAACCCTGATCATCAGCTGGCAACAATGAAGAAAAGCAAGCTAGTTTGGCATTTTTTTTTTTTTTATTGCCAACATGAAACACAAGTAGGAAAAAAATTTACCACAAAAGCACTCAAAAATCCTGCCTTCAAAACACAACGGGTCTGTGCTGTGATAAACTAGGCCACAGCTCCCTTGAAAGTTGATTGTACCAAAGAACAAAATGTTTCTCATATGCTCTCACCCCGGAGACACAGGCCTGGTGTAGTTGAAGAGTGAGAGCTCAGAGGAAGTGGGCAAAGAACTGCAGGTCATAAATAGCTAATAAGTACTGGGAGCTGATTATGTGTCTGGTGCTGTTCTATGCAATTTATAGATATTTAAGCCTCACAATCACCCTATAAAATGGGTTCTGTTATTTGACTCAGTTTGCGACAGGCACAGAAAGGTTAGGTAAGACGCCCAAGGTCACACAGTTAGTCAAAGGCAGAACCTTGAGTTGAACTGAGCCTGTGCAGGAGGCCTAGGAGCCTAGCTTTCCCTGAAGCTCCAAGTGTGGTTAGGCAAGGGGGTATTTGCACTTCCCAGCAGTCTAACCTATTAATAAGACAGGAGCTTTGGAACATATTTTTTTGGGGGGGTGAGGCTCCAAAATCCCTGCAGATGGTGACTATAGTTATGAAATTAAAAGACACTTGCTCCTTGGAAGAAAAGTTATGACCAACCTAGGCAGCATATTAAAAAGCAGAGACATTACTTTGCCAACAAAGGTCTGTCTAGTCAAAGCTATGGTTTTTCCAGTAGTCATGTATGGATGTGAGAGTTTGACTATAAAGAAAGCTGAGCACCAAAGAATTGATGCTTTTGAACTGTGGTGTTGGAGAAGACTCTTGAGAGTCCCTTGGACTGCAAGGAGATCCAACCAGTCCAACCTAAAGGGGATCAGTCCTGAATATTCACTAGATGCTGAAGCTGAAACTCCAGTACTTTGGCCAGCTGATTCAAAGAACTGACTCATTGGAAAAGCCGCTGATGCTGGGAAAGATTGAAGGCAGGAGGAGAAGGGGGTGACAAAGGATGAGATGGTTGGATGGCATCACCAACTTGATGGATATGAGTTTGAGTAAGCCCTGGGAGTTGGTAACGGACATGGAAGCCCGGCGTGCTACAGTCCATGGAGTCACAAAGAGTTGGACACAACTGAGCAACTGAACTGAACTCTGGACCAGAGGTCTTCCCTGATGGCTCAGATGATGAAGAATTTGCCTGCATTGCAGGAGAGCCAGATTTAATCCCTGGGTTGGGAAGATCCTCTGGTGAAGGGAATGGTAACCCACTCCAGTATTCTTGCCTGAAGAACCCCATGGACAGAGGAGCCTGGCGGGCTACAGTCCAGATAGTCACAAAGATTCGGACAGGAATGAGTGATCAACAACACTTTGGACCAGAAACCCTGAGCTTGAATCCCAATTCTGCCAGTCAGTGGTATGCGATTTTGGGTAAATTACTTCTTAGGTCACAGGATCCTCATTTGTCAAAAGGCGCTAATATCTCCTTAAAGTCTATTGTGAGGATGAGGATTAGGTGAAATAAAAATAAAACCACACAGAATTCCATGCCTATAGGAGAGCAATTCTGCCTGATTATGGTGTAAGTTCCATATATGTGAATTTCCATCAAGTTCATCTAAGAAGTTGCAGGTTGTTCAGGGATGTGTCAAAGCAGTGAATAATCACACATGAGTGGGTCTGATACGTCCACACTTTAGTAAAAGCCAGGCAGTTGTTTGTTTGTTTTTTCCAAAGCATCTGCTTTATTTGTAACAATTTATTTTTAAATACTAGAAAGTACAGTTATTCATTTCAACCAAGGAAACTAGCAAACTGTGTGACTACAATTGTACAGTGATTTGAGGAGCTGTTGACTGTAATATGGCCAAGAACTCTTCTAGGAACATAAGTCTCACCAGAGTCCAAACAATGGCTAAACACCATGGCGGGGCATAAGAGTTCACACTGGACTGAGCATATGTATAGTGCACACAGCAGAAAAATTTATTACTTAGCATTTTCACAAATGCTTTAGAACTGGTAGCAACTGTATAGAACAATTTAAAAGCCCTAAATACCTCTGAATCTAACTACTCACTTCATGCTTGAAATGGTTCAATGAAATGAGATCCTTTCACCTTAATATTCTATGATTCACTAATAAAGTATGTTCTTTTTTTACAGATATTTTCAGCACTCAATCATCTATACTGCTATCTGCTTGATAGTTAAAATCTAATCAGTGAATTCTGAGATTTTCCTCAACATTCAAAAAATTAAGATTATGGCATCATATGGTTCTATCACTTCATGACAAAGAGATGTGGGAAAAAATGGAAACAGTGACAGACTTTGTCTCCTTGGGCTCCAGAATCACTGTGGATGGTGACTGCAGTCATGAAATTAAAAGATGCTTGCTCCTTTGAAGGAAAGCTATGACCAACCTGGACAGTGTATTAAAAAGCAGAGATATCACTTTGCCAACAAAGGTCTGTATAGTCAAAGCTATGGTTTTTACAGTAGTCATGTATGGATGTGAGAGTTGGACCATAGATAAGGCTGAGCACTGAAGGATTGATGCTTTCAAATTGTGCTGGAGAAGACTTGGACAGCAAGGAGATCATATCAGTCAATCCTAAAGGAAAACAATGCTGAATATTCATTGGAAGGACTGATGCTGAAGCTGAAACTCCAATACTTTGGCCACCTCATGCGAAGAGCTGATTCATTGGAAAAGACCCTGATGTTGGGAAAGACTGAAGGCAGGAGGAGAAGGGGGCAACAGAGGATAAGACAGTTGGATGGCATCACTGGCTCAATGGACATGAGTTTGAGCAAACTCTGGGAGGCAATGATGGACAGGGAAGCCTGGTATGCTGCAGTTCATGGGGTCACAAAGAGTCAGACATGACTGAGTGAACAACAGCAGCAAAACCTGATGCAAAAAATCAGGAGTTCACTGCTGAGTCAACGGCTTGAACACAGATGGGCAGCATTCACCCTCCAACATGAAAAAGAGTTCTCCTGGACATTTCTTGGGTTTTGTGTTTCAAACATGAGAATCAGTAGTTCACACTTTATGGTTGCCTCTTACATCTGTTCATAGCACATTATTTCATGCCTAACTATAGACATATGAAATACTAGTAGTAGAGTAATAAAAATACAACAGATTTGGTGTCAGACAGAACTGGGGGCAAATTCAAATTTGTAACATCTTACTTGAATGCCTTGGACAAGTCATTTAACCTCTCTAAGCTTCAGCTTCCTCACCTGTAAAGTAAGGTGTTAATGTCAACCATATAGGGTTGCTCTGAGGACCAATGAAATAACGTACAGAATATAACCCTAAATTTGGCTGAGGATGTAATACATACTCAACAAACGTCAAAATTAAGCTAGAAAAGTAGTGTTCTTAGATTATGGGAAGCCACTGAGAGTCAATTAGGACTTAAAAAGTTTATTCAGCAGCAATTACAAGGGTATCTTGAAGTCTAAGGGGAAGGATTTCAACAGATATCACAATCTGGTGGGTAAAACAGACATCCATTCATTCCAGACATATTTGCCGAGCACCACTACATGCCAGGAATACAGCAATGAGTAGGCAAACACTAATCAAATAACCATACAAAAGTCAGACTGAAACTGTGATAAGCACTCAAAAGAAAGGTTACTGACATCTGGAGGTTTTATACTAGTGAGGAGTCACAGAGACACGGAGGAAGGGATGCTTGGCCTGAGATCTGAGGGCTAAATGAGTGGGTGCCCATTAGGAGAAGGTGAGGGAAGAGAATTCCAGGCTGATGGTTTTGGTGGAGTCGGAAATTTTGATTCCTGAAGGTTTTGAATGAAGTACTGAGGCAAGGGATAGAATATACTCCAAACATAATGCAGAATGATCAAAGGAAGTATTCTGAAACTAGTTGCATCATCCTTTTTTTAACCCTTCACCCTCTCTGAAAATATAAACAGGTCAGGGTTGTTGGAGATGAGGTGAGAGATTTTGGAGATAGCTCTGGCTTGCTGTGAGCCCTGCCTCATTCCTTGGGGAGAAGCATGGGGGTGGGGGGGTCCCTCCCCTCAAACCTAAGAAAGGGAGTTTCCCAAGGCAACTTGGAAAGCTTCATCTGAGTCCCCATAGGGTTCAGGGAAGAGCAAGGACTGAGGTCTGATCCAGCTGAGTTGTCAGCTAGCTGCTCTGAGGGAACGGCAAATGCTTGGTTGCTGCTGCAGGGGATCAGACCTTGGGAAGATCCCAAGAAGCAGAGCCCAGACCAATCTAAGACCCCAGAGCTCAGGGACTGGACTGCCTGGCTCCAGGAGGAAGACAAAGACACAACTGGGCCCCACTGAGTACGAGAGCCTTACTAGTCTCTCAGCACTTGCGATGAGAACCAGAAAAGATGTCATTTCATCAATACTACCTAAAGCTGTCTTGTATAAGCCCAGCTATCTGAACATTCAGGAGGGTAAAATTGCAACAAAGCAAGCAGTCATCCCTGGGCAATGAGACAGGACTGTGATGATACAGCTAGAGATGCTAGAGATATTTTAAGGTTTGGGGGCAGTAATATTGTGGTTTTTGTTTGTTTTTAAAACAGCTACCAAGGAAGGGGTCTTATTTATCAACACTACTAATTTCTACACAGCAACCAAGTCAAAGGAGACAAGGAAGGTTACACTGCGAGGAAGATTCACAAATTACTCCTGCTTTTGCAAAAACATCCAACTTGAATTTGCATGCCACCTCTGACCCTGAGAAAGATGTCTACACCTCAAGAACAGCTAATATGGATCTCTTTAATACTATGATGATAATATAGTATTAATTTCTCATTTGCCATATGCCAAGCATTGTTAAGCTTTGGTGTGTGGTTCTTAAAAATGATTTTTGTTAGGGCAAGATGGACGACTCTGTCTGCTGCCTTTTTACCCAGTGCTGTTTTTGTTTTATGTCACACTTGTGACATTTTGGTACCTTCATGAGTCCTGCCTTCAAAGATAAATTCTCTTGGCTCCTCGTCCTCCCCATTCTCCTGTGGAGCTCGCCCCCAAGGCTGTGACCAAGAGCTCCATGCATCCACAGAGCAGACCCAGCTTTGCAGCCTCTCTGGTCGGGGTTCAGTTAGCTATTGCCCTGTGTTCTGGTGCAGACTTCAATACATTTGTTTCTATTTGTGAGCAGAAATTTCCTCCAGATTACCTCTCATTAACTACACCCCCTTACACACACACACAACCACATACCACCAACTATCCTCCATTTTTTCCCTGCCCGGGGAGATAATCCAATGCTCCATCCCATTGCTCAGAGCCCAGACTTGCTCAAATGGTAAGGAGGCTGCCTTCCACCCTCTGTTTCCTGGGTGTTTCACAGATTCTTCTTCCTTTAGCCAGTCCTTAAGTATGCTGGATTCCTGGGATTCCATCTTTGTCCCAATCTTCTTCCCCTCTACATGTTTTCCTTCCTCTCCGTGGTTTTGCTCACATCTTTTTGCTCACACCACCCAGATCCAGAGCTCCAGGCAAGATCTCTCTCCGGAGCACCAGATTCTACACCATTGACTACTTCATCTCCAATGGTTTCCTTGATTTCTTAACTGGATCGTGAGGTCCTCAGAGATGAGAACCATGCCTCGTTCACCAGCATGTATCCCTCAAGGCTTGCACTTCAGGAAACACTTAGTGTGTTTTTACTGTGATGTAGAAGTGAGTGAATAAATAAACGGATCCTATGAATGTCTATGTAATGGATATCAAATTAAGGTAAGAAGAGAAAAAGAGCCTCCAAAGGAATAGCCTTGTGCAGCTTTGTCGTCTCACCAAGAGAGAATGTCCTGGAGAAGAGCCCATGGAATGCTGTATTCCATAAGCTGAAACATATGTGCCAGAAAGTGGCATGGTCAAATACTTCAGACAAACACTAGACTTTTAAAATGTCAGCAGGATTCTTTGATCCTCTAATATGCTAATATGTAGTTCAAATGTCCGAAAGGCGATGCTTTTCGGCCTTTGTCAAATACGTTTGAGTGTGCTTTTTTTTTTTTTTGAGGGTACTTCTATTTTGGTTTGTGTGTTTAATGTAAACCAGGTGTTCTGCACACTGAGATTCTGTCAATAATCAACTGGGGAAAATGAAGTCCTAGAACATCAGACTTTTAACTTGTACACTACTTATAAGAACGTGATTTTAAAAAAACAACTTCAGTTCAGTGGTAGTATTGAGGAATATTGGATTTTTTTTGGTAAGGGCAATTCAGCAGATCATGTAGACCACTTGGATTCAAAAGAGACTCTGGGCTTGGCCTGGTGTGGACCACACCCCAGAGGGTTAGGGTGGAGACAAGGATATGCTTCAGAGTCACATAGATTCTCTATCACTCAGGCCACCCCTGTTAACCCGTTTGCTATGCTGAAAGCCACTTTTGTCCTGCCTCCCCAAGCAGAGTCATCTTTGGGTTGCAAAGCCCACACACGCTGGCTCTCAACAGCTGCTCCACTCTAGGGCCTTGGGGTGGACTCCTCACGCTATAGCAGCTGCAGGAAGCACTGAGTGACATCACCTCCTGCTAAGCCAAGAAGCCTCCACAAGGTCAGGCCTGGAGCAGCCATGTATAGACAGAAAACACACAAATAACCCACCTCTTTCCGCCCTGGGGAATGAGCTCACAGCTCCGGGGATCCCAGCTCTACATGTGCCAGGTGATGTCAGGATTAGTGTCCTAGCAGTTCTGACATGCTGCAGGTGCTTCATTCATGGGACACCACCCAGTCTGTACCAGATGGCAGTGTGGGAGATGGAAGTCCAGCTCCAGACTTTCCCTTACTCTAAGTTATAAGGCCTCTGGGGGACAGACTCACCCATTTTCTTGGACTGGGTTCCATGGATGTTGGGCCAATCAGAATGGGAATAGGGTGGAGATGGAGAAGAGGTTCTCTAGAGCTTTCTCTACAAATAAAAATTCCTGGCAATTGCCTCCCAATTCTATTGCCAACTGTTATTCTCTGGGTCATGGAAAATCCTGCATTGTTGTTCATATAGGGGATATAGTAGGAAGAGTTCAAGGAAAGCTGATTGGCTCACAAACAGGTGAGCAGAATCATAGAGAACAAGAGAAATGTTCTTGCAATGAGTTGGATATCCTGAAACACCTAACCTGGGTTTCCCTCTTCCCTACCCTCCCAACACTAAGAGGCAAAGAGAATTTGACATCAGCCTACATTTTAGTTCCATGAAAAAAAAAAAAAAAGTTTCTCTACTGTTGTTTATGTTCAACTACTGTTCTGCTTGTCCTGATTATACCCTGCTTTCTCATCACAGGTAGGAAATGGGCATGAATAAAACCAAAAGAAGAGGTCCTAGTTTGATGCCCATGTCTCAATTCCCTATAACTTCCTCATCTTTTCAGAGCTAAGACTTTTCTGTGTCAGGAGGTGGTATTTACCTGCCTGATGGGATGAAGTCCCAGGGACCCCACAGGGTACCATGGAAAGATGTCCCCTTCAAAGCAAGAAGTCCCTTCACACCTTGAATGTCTACACCTAATCTAATGACTGAAGCAGATGGAGGGGGCTTATCAAAAAAATGAAGGAAACAGGAAGGGAGACAAATAAATAAAGTATAAAGAGGAGGGAGGGAGGAAGAAAGGAAAAGAGGGAGAAAAAGGAGTAGGAAAGGGGAGGAAGAAAACTGGGGCAGGTCAGAAGTCCATCGGATTTTATAAATAAGTCATGGAAACAATGAAACCTGACTCTTCTGAAAATGGGAGAGTGAAGAAGCCTCCCTGCCTTCCCCGTGATCTGTGTCCTGGTTCAGGAAGCCTAAAAATTGAGGAGAGCTGGGCGGCCATCCAAGCTCCAGCCCACAGTCCTGATGGTCTGCGTGTTGGAGGCTGCACTCCAAGTGGGGCTGCTTGAAGGACCCTTTCCCCTGGAGGGTCCACCACTGCTGGTCAGGAATGGCCCTCAGGAAGCTGATTCATAGCAAGGTCATTCCCTTCAGAATTTAATGAGCAATCCTCAGAAGAATGGAGGGGGCCCCCAAGGTGTGAACCCTGACTCCAAAAATAATATGCCAAAATTTTACTTTTCTTCATGTCCTTCAGAAAATAGCAGTGGAAAGTAACCTCCAAACGAAGATTCCTGCACGTGAGGGATCCAGGGAAGAGGAAGATGCTTGGACCCAAACAAAAGAGCTACTCTACCTAACGCCAATAGTCACTCATGGCAGAAGTGGGAAGATCCAGGGTGAGAATCGGAATGCCTCATCCTTAACCCACACAGGGCCAGTGTTGTCTTCATCTGTCAGTAACACAGTTCAGTTCAGTTCAGTCACTCAGTCATGCCCAAATCTTTGCACCCAAACAAAAGAGCCACTCTACCTAATGTCAAAAGCCTTTCATAGCAGAAGTGGGAAGATCTAGGGTGAGAATTGGAATGCCTCATGCTCAACCCACACAGGGCCAGCATTGTCTTCATCTGTCAGTAACACATCTCAGTTCAGTTCAGTTCAGTCACTCAGTCGTGCCCAACTCTTTGCACCCCAGTGGACTGCAGCATACCAGGCTTCCCTGTCCATCACCAACTTCTGGAATTTACTCAAACTCATGTCCATCAAGTTGGTGATGCCATCCAACCATCTCATCCTCTGTCACCCCTTTTTCCTCCTGCCTTCAATCTTTCCCAGCATCAGGGTCATTTCCAAGGAGTCAGTTCTTCACATCAGGTGGCCAAAGTATTGGAGCTTCAGCTTTAGCATCAGTCCTTCCAATGAATATTCAGGACTGATTTCCTTTAGGATGGACTGGTTGGATCTCCTTGCCGTCCAAGGGACTCTCAAGAGGCTTCTCCAACACCACAGTTCAAAAGCATCAATTCTTCAGTGCTCAGCTTTCTTTATAGTCCAACTCTCACATCCATACATGACTACTGGAAAAACCACAGCTTTGACTAGACAGACCTTTGTCGGCAAAGTAATGTCTCTGCTTTTTAATATGCTTTCTAGGTTAGTCATAGCTTTTCTTCCAAGGAGCAAGTGTCTTTTAATTTCATGGCTGCAGTCACCATCTGCAGTGATTTTGGAGCCGAAAAAAATAAAGTCTCTCACTGTTTCCATTGTTTCCCCATCTATTTGCCATAAAGTGATAGGACTGGATGCAATGAACTTAGTTTTCTGAATGTCAAGTTTTAGTTTTCTGAATGTTCGGTACACATCTACTAGAATGAAATGTCACTACACATCTGCTAGAATGGCTTACATTAAAAATATTACTCATACCAATGAAGGGATCAAGTTAGCTGAGTATGAGATATGTATTTCACCTCCCCACCGTGAACACACCAAAACTACAACTACATATGGAACAATTCTCACTGAAAACTATCTGGAAAACTAACTAAACTGGCTGAGGGTTCCTATAC
Source organism: Cervus canadensis (assembly GCF_019320065.1). NCBI lineage: Eukaryota > Metazoa > Chordata > Mammalia > Artiodactyla > Cervidae > Cervus > Cervus canadensis. The sequence goes on from NC_057391.1 coordinate 32,237,146, forward strand.
AACCTATACAAGGTTATAAGGAAGATACACATGAAGTTGGGTAGAAAGGAAAGAAAAGTGATCAGGTCAGAACCAGTGCCCCAGGAGGGGATTTGGAGAGAGATGACAGGGGCTGACACCTGCCCTGGGAAATAAGCAGTTGGAGTCACAGATGGGGCTTCCCAGACCTGGGGCCCTACATAGAGGAGACAAGCCCCTTTGGCTGGTTGTAGGACCACTGGGACAAAATAGAGAGGGCCAGGGGAGTCCTGGACTCTGCTAATGAGAAGCACACGTGTACCCAAGGCAGGGTGGAGAGACTCTGTCCTAGTCGCTGCTAGGTCTCCTGTGAACACCTCACTGTGCACCCCAGCCCAAGCTGAGTGAGCTTTTCGGCCCTGCTCACTCCATACCACAGCATGGCACTGGATCCAGGGCACCCGTGATTAAGGAAGAGACTCACCCAGGGGGTGCAGAGCTGGCCCAGCCCTGAGGGAAAGCCTGAGTGGGGCAGTGGTGGCCACTGTTGATGCTTTGTCAGGCAGGGCCTCAGAAGCCATCCAGACCTCTGGTGGTGGCCACTGTGCCAAAGCTAATCTCCTGACACGGGCTGGGTGTCCATGCAGGTCCCCGCCAGCCCGGAGGGCAGTTCCACAACAAGGCAGAGGCAGCAGGGGGCAGTGATCTGCTGTGAGGGTTAAAGGAGACTTGTACCAGAGGCTGTGTCTGAGTGGGGCCATGGACACCTACACAGGTAGCTCATCAGATCTCTGTCTACACGTGGTCTCTATTCACATCAGCACTCCATTCCTCTGAGGCAAAGATCCTGGTGCAAGCTAAAGGAAAACATACACACTTAGAGGGAACAGAGCCAGCTTGGACTCAACCCTCAGGGATTCTGCTCCAGCAACTTGGAGTCAGACCACCCCAACCCCTAACAGGGCAGGACAGCCACTGAGCATAGAGGAGGTCTCACCTCACACCTGGTGCTGGCTCTAGCCTCTCCATCTCCAGCCTGACCCCCTACCAAGGCAAGAGCTAAAAGTGCACACCAAAGGCAGTGGACATAGGCAGTCCATACAGGGGCATTGCCTCATGAGAACATACCTTTAAGACCACAATAGATAACTATTTCACCTAAATTCATATGAGCAGAGAAAGTTAAGCAAAATAAAATGGCAAAATACTACTCTCAACTGAAAAAGAGAAAACTTTCAAAAGAAAATAATAAAATAAACAATCTACCAGATAAAAAAATTCAGAACATTGGTAAAATAATAAAAATGTTAACTGAATTAGGGAAAAGGATTGCTACAAACAGTGAATATTTTAACAAAGAGTTAGAAAATATGAAAAAAGATCCAATCAGCAATGAATGATGCAATAGCTGAAATAAAAAACACATCAGAAAGAATAAATAGCAGACTCAGTGATACAGAAGAATGCATAAGTGATCTGGAAGATAGAATAATGGAAATCACCCAATCAGAACAGCAAAAAGAAAAACTAAAAAAGTAAAAGCAATTTAAGAGACATCTAGAATAATATTAACATACCAACATATCCAGGCATACCAACATTCGTACAATAGGATCCCAGAAGGGGAAGAGAAAGAGGAGATTACAAATGTATCTGAGAAAATTATGGCTGAAAAATTCCCAAACCTAGAGAAGGAAACAGATATCCAGGAACAGGAAATACATAGGGTCTTGAACAAGACAAACCCAAACACCAAGACGTATTATAATTAAAATGGAAAAAGTTAAATACTAAGAGAGAATTCTAAAGACAGCAAGAGAAAAATGAAGAGTTGTATACCGGGGAGTCCCCATAAGGTTATCTGCTGATTTCTCTGCAGAAACTTTGCTGGCCACAAGGGACAAGCACGACATATTAAAGTGCTGAAAAGAAAAACCCTGTAACCTAGGATTCTTCTCAGACAAGCAAAAACTAAAGTAGTTACTTTATCAATACTAAACTTGCTCTTAAAGAAATGTTGAAGGCTCTCCTCTAAGTGGAAAAGAAGGCAGAAGCTATAAGAAAGGGAAAATCCTACTAGGAAAGGCAAATATATCATGAGGACTGAGGACAAACCATTTAATAAACCAGTACATAGATTAAAAGAAGAAACTGTAAAAGCAACTATAACTACAAGAGTTAAGAGATAAACGTGAAAATGTAAAATATGACATCAAACACACAAAATGTGTGGAGTAAAAAATGTAGATCTTTAGAATGTGTTTGAACTTAAATGACTACGAGTTTAAAACAAATAGATATAATTATAGGTCAACACATATAAACCCCATGGTAACCACAGATGAAAAATGGTACAATAACTACACACAAAATAAAACTAAAAAGAAAGAAACATAAGTATACTACTAAGGAAAAGCATCAAACCACAAAGAAAGAATCAAAAGGAAGAAGAAATGAACAGAGGAGAACTATAAAAAATGACTGGAAAACAATTAATAAAATGTAATTATTTTAAATGTCAAGGAACAAAACACTCTGATCAAAAGACATGGGGTGGCTGATTGGATAAGCAAATAAGACTCTTCAATACGCTACCTATCAGGGACTCACTTCAGGGCTAAAGACACATAAAGACTGAAAGTGAAGAAATAAAAGATATTTTATGTAAATGGAAATAACAAGAAATCAGGGTAGCAATACTCATATCAGACAAAATGGACTTTAAAGCAAAGCCTATAACAAAAGACAAAGAATAGCATTATATAATGATAAATGGGAACAATATAGCACCTTAGTTTGCTCTTCCTTATATAGCAGCCTCTAGGCTTAACACAGCAGTTCAAATTCACTGTTCCAGGCAGTTTCTTTTATGTTGCATCTCATATTCAACTCAAGAAACCATGACCCATCCTGATGATGGAAAATATACTGTGTTAGATTCTCCTTAGCCATAAGGATAAACAGTGCTATGTTTGGTTTTCATCATAGGTACTGACTTCAGCTGCTGCTGCTGCTAAGTCACTTCAGTGCGACCCCATAGACGGCAGCCCATCAGGCTCCCCCGTCCCTGGGATTCTCCAGGTAAAAACACTGGAGTGGGTTGCCATTTCCTTCTCCAGCGCATGAAAGTGAAAAGTGAAAGGGAAGTTGCTCAGTCGTGTCCAACTCTTAGCGACCCCATGGACTGCAGCCTACCAGGCCCCTCCGTCCATGGGATTTTCCAGGCAAGAGTACTGGAGTGGGGTGCCATTGCCTTCTCCAACTGACTTCAGAATGCTCATGTAAGATGAAATTCCACTATATCTTTTCTAATTTTCAGAATTAGAAAATTCTGAAATCCATGAAATGGTTGAGGCGAGTATTATTATCTACATTCGACAGATGAGGAAACAGAGCCTGAGGGAGGTTGTGACCTGCTAATAAGGATCAGCTTCATTCCAAGAACCCATGCCTTCAGACAGCAAGTCTAGGACTCCTTGAACCATATCACCACCTCAACATGCTGCCATTTTGCTTACAGACAAAAGCTTTACTTATGGTCTAGATTTGCCTCACAACAACTCTAAGTTATTTTCACAGTGCAAGCAGAAATCCCTGCTAGTTAAGTCCTAACTCTTCCTTAATATTGTCTGTCCTCTTAATTAAAAAGAAAATGTTAAGTCAAACATGGTAGCCTTGTGACTCTTACCTGCCAGCCATAATCAAAATTTACTTTAATTCACCACCAAGATGTCAGTTATCCAAGCTTTGGGAAGAAAGGAACTGATGAAGCAGCTAAATTATGATGACATGATTCTACAAACAGAGGAACCAACATCCTGGGAGAGTTCTTCAATGCCCAGAGGCAAAGAGAAGGGTCTAAAACACATCTTAACCTATCACGTTATGGCACTCCTTGGACATCGATATATATTGTGCCATATGGACACATTCTAGCTGAAGCCCCTAATAAGGGCTGATGGATTTCAAATAGGGCATAGAGATTAACCTTTCTTTTAGGCCTCTTAAAGAAAACATTTCTGCATGGGGAGGTGGAGAAATTGGATACAATCACCTCCAAGGATAATTTTCACTCTAAAAGTCTAAAAAACTTGTCTCCAATCCATTTACCAATGCATGAATTGCCTCCAAAACTCATGTTACAAACAGTGGGAAAAGTGAGAGGGACTCTGGCTACTGTCCATATCTCCATTGATGGGGCCTCAGCCTCAAACAGATTCAAATTTAACAAGTGCCACTATCTCAAGTGTGACAACTAGGATGGAAACCATTCCCTCTCTGATACAGACGAGAAGCCCAGAGAAGGGCTTAGAAGTTAGCCCTTAGAGAAGCCCAGAAGTTAGGAAATATGCTCTAAGGATCATATTTTCTATAGGGACCTATTTCCTATCTTAAATGAGTTTTCATCCTACAAGAAAACACAGGAGTTCAGCAGGATCAGTTCACAAGCAGCTTCACAAATGTCATAGCAATCGCAGTTACTCTGAGCTGAGGCTGCAAAGTTCCATGAGCTCCAATGTTGTGGCTGCAATGCTTCTGCTCACCCATCCTTTCACTAAACTCAGCTGCAACATAGAAAGAGGCTTCAAGAATTGGGGGAAATCAGAGTACCTGAGCTCACCTAGGCCATTGGTCAGAAATGTGATAAGATATGCTGATTAAGAGAACATGGAATGCTAATTTCCCTCGTTGGCTCAGTAACACCATGCTGCAGACAATTTGGGCGCTTAATCACTCAGTCGTGTCTGACTCTGCAACCCCATGGACTGTAGCCCACCAGGCTCCTCTGTCCTTGGGATTTCCCAGGCAAGAATAGTAGAGTGTGTTATTTCCTCCTCCAAGGGATCTTTCCGATCCAGAGATTGAACACACGTCTCCTGCATTAGTAGGCAAGTTCTTTACCACTGAGCCACTTGGGAAGCCCAGACTCTTGTCCAATAGGTGCCAGGCCTGATTACGTGGCTTTTATTTGGCTGAATTATTGTCTTTTTAAATCAAGGAATCCTTCCACCTATACCTCCAATTTCCTCCCTTCTGTCTGGCAGTGAACCAGGAGCATAACAAACAGGCCACTAACACTCTACAGATGGAAGAAGCTCAGGAAAGTAAACAAATTTGCTTCTCCGATTGCATTGCTTTCCTGAAGGGAGGAACATAAGAGAGGAAGACTCAAAACTAAACTCGGAAATTTCCCAACAATACTTAATCTCAGCAGTTCCTGCTAAAGATGACTGGCTTTAAAAATGCTTTTCGGGCCTGAGCGTGGGACAGCTTGAAGGCAATCCCACTCCATGCAGAGCTGCTATTGCATTTTTTCAGCTGTTTTCCAGCTGCCTGAAAGGGGCAGGGAGTAAAACCCAGAGCACTCCCTCGCCCGGGCCAGGTGGGAGGAGCAGAGAGAATGAGCAGTATTGTTCCTTACTCAAATGTGCTTTTAAAAAAAGAAGAAAACCTTTCCCTAGGGCCTAGGCTGCTGCTAGATTTCTCACAGAGCCTTGGATACAGACACTTTGTGGATGGGTCTCTGAATAGGGGTGATTAGCAGCAGGTTTCAACTACTGGAGGCCCGGCATCACTAAGAACTCCAATCACTGGCAAAAGTAGTTCAAGCTCAGCTACGTTTGACCAAAGCACTGCCTTCTCCAAAGCCTAACACATTCTGTACATAGAGAAAGTGAGGTCCAGACAGCGCAGTGACTACCCGAAGTGTCCCTTTCAACATCAGTCCTAGAGCCAAGACAAGACCCCCTTCCTTCTAGGCCACCAAGGCAAACTGACTCTTGAGCATCTCATCCCAGAAACAAACTGAGGGGGAAAATATTCTATGCAGGACTTCTTGGTATTTGAGAGGTAAACTGGCTCATGATCCATTCCTATGATCCATTGTTAAATCATTTGTCATTTGCTAAGGCACAAATGTGAACATGCCGCCTGCACAGGGGGATAGCAAAATGGGGTCCAGGTTGGAGAATGAGAGGACCCCACAAGAACAGCCTCCCCTAAGAGCAGTTTTATTCATCTCCATCTGTCCTCACCTGGTAAACTGACATGTAAATATAGCAGTCAGGGGCTCAAAGCTGTTTAAGAGCTACTGGGTGAAATACTTTCATTGGATTTCATTATACTCTAGCTAAGAGTTCACTTCTTCCTCATGTCTGGATCTGGACTGGACTGACTTGCCACCCAGAAGGTAGGAGAGCTGGCAGGTATTTTTTTGCAGTGTATCCTAGAAGCCAACCAGCAGCTGAATTGCTATCTGGGCATCCACCTATTGCCAGCCGGCAAGAGTGATGGGTAGCTACCTCGTCTGGGGCTATGCTGTTCTTTGTCTAACTTCATCTATCAGGTATCTCACAATACTATTTAAAATAAGGTATAGCTGCAGCATTATCAAATAAAGACTGGCAAATGAACTCAAAAATCGCATATGTTTCTTCCATTTAATTTAGATCTTGAAGGTCTTGAGAAAAAAGAAAATTTTTTGTAATAGAAGGTGCATTTGGATTGTGAAAGGACAATTTATAAATTCATGCCATCAGTATACTTATTTCTGATTCCCTAAGCCTCAAATACCTGGAAAACTTGGGCTCCCTTGGAAAATTCAGCATAGCTTAGACTTTGTCTCATAAGAAAATTCCTGGGACTTCCCTTATGGTCCAGTGGCTAAGCCTCTGCACTTCCAATGCACGGTCCGAAGTTCAATTCTGGGTCAGGGAACCAGATCCCATATGCCACAACTAAAGATCCTTCATGCCTCAAGGAAGATCAAAGACCTCGTGTCCACAACAAAGACTTGGTGCAGCCAAATAAATACATAAAAATAATAAATGTTAAAAAAAGAAAATTCCTCATTGTATAATATTATTCACATATGATTCTGATCACAATGGTGGAAAACAAACAATTAAAGAACCACTTACAAATTCTCTTTGTGAGAGATATGAGTTTACTACCTTGGAAGAAATAATATTTTTTCTGGGTTAAAAAACAGGTTTTCAGAAAAATATCTGCTGTTTCAAGTTATTTTAAATGGGTCCAATATTCTCCTCTAGGTCTGTTTCTAATGCCTAAGTGAAAAGATATTTCAAATTCATGGGTCAGTGAATGTGACAGCTTGAATGCTAAGTTAGGAAGAAAGAAATTTTATTATGAAAGAGGTGGGGCACATGATTTTTTAATGTTTTTTATTAATGCTTATATATGTTTGGAAGTAAAAAACAATGGTCTTACAACTGGATTCCAGGGCCCACACACATAACCCTTCCACCTAGCTCACAGTGGTCATGTATCAGGTTGCTCTCTAGAAGTTACTGTCTATCCCTGATTACTCTTTCTCATCAAAGGAGACTATTATGTCAGACTTTCTATCAACAGTAATAAATAACGACTGCTCTCCTGACATGCATGCAGGACCTGTGCGAGGCCTTGGGGTACAGAGGTAAGAAGGCAGTTCTAAGGGCCATGTAGTCTATGGGAAATGCGAAAGGGAAAGTGTTAGTTGCTCAGCCATGTTCGATTCTGTGCAACCCCATAGACTGTAGCCCACCAGGCTCCTCTGTTCATGAGATCTCCAGGCAAGAATACTGGATAGGGTAGCCATTCCCTTCTCCAGGGGATCTTCCCTATCCAGGGATTGAACCTGGGTCTTCTCGCATTGCAGGCAGATTCTTTACAATTTGAGCCTAACAGCTGCTCAAATAGACAACTTACAGCACAGCCCAAGGCAGTCTAAGCCAAAGGCACGTGCAGGATACAGGCCTGAGGCCCCTGGAAGGGGGTCTGGAGGAAGCCTTTGTGACCTTAAAAAGAAAGAGGCACTGATGAATCACAGCACAGCAGAGGGGGGCTCTGGTTGAGGTGGTGGTTTGATGCTTTGAACAAAGGTGGTGGTTAGAATACACAGTGTAATTTGAGGAAATAATGCAGACCATTCAGCAGGATTAATGGATTTGCAGAGGACAGACCTGGAAGGTGAAGATACAAAGGCCCGGGAAGGCACAAACTGTAGAAGCTGTCAAAGTCAAGCTTGTGTGCACCAAGTCTAAACCAGAGGCTACCTTGTTAAATTTCCATCAACCTCCTAAAAGATAACATTGTCAGGAAATCTTGATGGACTGTTTCACTTCTTTGGTTTTATGCTTATTGCTAATATTTTTTTTGGCCATGTGACACGTGGGATATTTGTTCCCCAAACAAGGATCGAACCCATGTCCCCTGCATTGAAAGCACAGAGTCTTAACCACTGGACTGCCAGTGAAGGCTCTGTTGCTGGTATTTTACTGCCCGTAGGTTTTACCTTAGGTTCCTACCATGTGAGCTTGATATGGTCAGCAACACAAAAAAATAGGAAGATTACAAGTTGTATAGCTGCTACTAAAGAATAGAAGAGGAATTAGAAAGGCTTAATCACATGACAAAACAAGAACACAACTCCCACAAACAGGTAAATCAAAGAAACAGTAACGGAATACTTTTCTAGACCACATGAGGCACAGATCCCATATTGACTCTAAGTTGGTATTTTTTTCTGATAATCTGCTCTTTTAACTGGTCATTTTATTCTGATCCTGAGAGAAATATCTAGTGGATTAAGCACCTGCCTTTTGGGTGTGGAAATAGCTTGCTTATATTTGCAGAGAATTTTATAATTCGAAAGATGTTTAGGTGTGTCCCTTTGACCAGCTCTACATGCTCACGGGGTAGTCAGGACAGAGACATTGTTATCACCCCTGTTTTACAGATGGAACATACTTTACTTACTAACCCACTCTGTGACACAAGGCTAATCACTTGACATCTGGGACTTAATCCCAGTATCAGTAAAATCAAGGGGGGCAGGGGCACATGATTGCTTAGATGTCATCTGACGCCGAATTTGCTTTTCTGAGTTTCCACCCTTTCCTTCTTTTGACTCAAGAGTCTCTATCCATTGTTTTAGTGTTACTTCCTCTGTCAGCAAGATTCAGGAGGAATGCTTTGAAAACTCAAGAAGCCACAGAAGCACTGTGAAGAGAAACAGCTTAAGCTCAGCTCTTGTGGAAGCAGGTGGCCGAGCAGAATGAGCTCTACCTTGGATATACCTGGAAGTGGCCCAGTCATCACACCAGCATCAGACAGGCATCCCTGGGCAGAGAGTTTCCAAAGTTCACATTTCAATATTGCCCTGGCTTTGATAAAGGCCTGAGCACCCTTTATAATGGGGAGGGTGATGTGGGTCACATTGTCACTTAGTATCCCTCTGGTTAGCTGCCAAAACCTGGAGAAGCATTGCTTTGGACCTGAGATCAAACTACTGAGGCCTATGGTCCTGCCAGCCTGGTTAAGAAACATAAGAGCACGGATCTGATTAAGGCAGAACTTGGATTAAGTGGAAATCATTCTAAGCCAGTTCAGTTCAGTTGCTCAGTCGTGTCCGACTCTTTGCGACCCCATGAATCGCAGCACACCAGGCCTCCCTGTCCATCACCAGCTCCCAAAGTTTACCCAAACTCATGCCCATCGAGTTGGTGATGCCATCCAGCCATCTCATCCTCTGTCGCCCCCTTCTCCTCCTGCCCCCAATCCCTCCCAGCATCAGCATCTTTTCCAATAAGTCAACTCTTCGCATGAGGTGACCAAAGTACTGGAGTTTCCGCTTCAGCATCAGTCCTTCTAAGCCAAAACAATGATAAATAAATTTTTTCCAGAGAGGCCTGGTCCTTCCACGTTCATCCTAAATTACTTTGCTCAACACATATGAATAGCATCAATCTCCAGCTCATCCCAGCCCTCAAAGTTTCCAAGGAGATCTACTAGTGAGTGTCAACACCCAATACTGACAGAGGATCGACGACTAGAATTTAGAGGACTGCTTAACTCACTAGGGATGAAAACAAAACAAAACAAAAAAAAAAGAAGAAGTCAATTCCTCCTATATTAGTTTTCCAGGGCTGCGGTAACAAAGTACCACCCACTGGGCAGTTTAAACAACAGGAATGCATCATCTCACAGTTCTGGAAGCTACAAGTTCAAGATCAAGGTGTCGGCGCCTCTTGAGCACTGTGAGGGAAGGATCATTCCAGACCCCTCTCCTTGACTTGTAGATGCTGTCTTCTCCCTGTATCTTCACATCCTCTTCCCTCTCTCTGTGTCTCTGTGTTTAGATTTCCAACTTTTTCACGCCATTTAAGGACACCAGTCATACTGAATTAGGGCCTATGCTAATGACCTCAATTTAACTTGATTACCTCTGTAAAGACCCAAAGGCCAAATAAGGTCACATTCTGAGGTGCTGCGGGTTAGGATTCCAACATGTCTTTCTGGGTGGGGGCGGTGGGAGCAGGGACACAGCTGAACCCACTACACCTCCCTTTACACAAAAGATAGCTCCAAAGCGGGAGGGGCAACACCAGGATTAATGACAGTTCATGGACGTAGCACATGGGGGCTAAGGAAGGGATGAAGTCAGAGAGAGCAGGATAAGCTCTAGAGAAAATCCCATCTGCTGAGAAGGTTCTAGGCAAGCCTCTGCAGGAAGGGAAGGTGCTAGACTCTCAATAGAATATGACGTAGCAAAGAGCCAGACCCGGGCTTCATCAGCTGGTGGCTCCATGATGCTGGAAGGCTACCTGCAGTAACAGGCCCTACACAGGGACCCGGGACCAGACCATTTCCTACTCTGCTGCAGAGGGCCAAAAGGACCAGGGTCATGGCAAGTCCACTGGCGTGCATCTGAAGCCCCCTCCCCCCACCCATGAGCCCCCAACACCACCTTGTTGGACAAGGAGAAAAAAGTAGGAGTAGAGATCTAAAAGTATGAGAATTTGCATCAAAGAACTGTCCCACTAAAGGGCACTGATTTAAACTGAAAGACACCTTTCAACCAAAACGGTCTCAGATACTTTAACTGGCAAGTTAAACACTAGGAATATAGGGTTTTTTCCTACCTAACTGGGCAAGGGTGCTGGAGCAAGATTAGATCCATCGTGCATGCATGCATGATCAGTCACTAAGTTGTGTCCGACTCTTTGCAGCCCCATAGATTGTAGCCTGCCAGACTCCTTAGTCCATGGTATTTCCCAGGCAAGAATACTGGGTGGGTTGCCATTTCATTCTCCAGGGGATCTTCCTGACCCAGGGATCAAATCCATGTTTCCTGCATTGGTAGGTGGGTCCTTTACCTCTCAGCCACTGGGGAAGGCCCTTAGATGCATCACAGAATGTTAAAAATTACACTGTCATTGCACATAGAATTAATAAGATAAAATCATCAGCTGCCATTCCTGTGACAGGAGGAGGAGGAGTTACAGAGATCAAGTGAGGAAATGTTTGGGGAAACAGTTGAAAATCCAACCCCTGAACAGAGGAGGGGATGAAATTGAGCATGAGATGCACACCCATGATAGGTGGATGAGTGTTTGGGGACTAAGAACATCTGCACAGATGTTAGACTGTGTTTCCATGTGCGTGAGAAGATACCTTCACTATGACCCAAACCCTGCGTAACATCTCAACTATGTGGCCGTGACAAGACTGGCCAATTTCCCCCACCCTGTCACTTTCACAAGCACTCTCTTATGAAACCCAAGTCCACTGTGGTTTTCCTCCTCAACCTCTCCCCCTGCCTCCAGATTTTCCTCACTAATCTGTGCACTCACTCTTTTAAGAACACAATCTTAATGCACTCAAAACAACCACATAGTTAAAGCTTTCTCTGAATGACAGTCCACTGCTCGGGAAGGGAGCTTTCTATTAGCACAAGAACTAGGTGGCCTCAGCTTTGGGGAAAGTGATAACATCACAATTTGATGGTGGAGCTCATGCCAAATTTCAGCAGAGAGCCCCAGAGAGCAGAGTCACTGAAGTGACTATGTCCCTGCCTTGGCATGAGTGTCTTCACACCACAGAACCCTGTTTATGGAAAAGCAAACGGAAGTCACCAGAGAAGTGAGCTAGGACAGCAGGGGGGCAGCTGCAAGTCTCAGCTCAGCTGTGAAGGCAGTGCCCGAGGGCACTCACCTGCATGAACGCACACCTCCAAGGGTACTTACCTCTAAGGGGACTCACCTCCAAGGGTGCTCACCTCCATAAACGCTCACCGCCAAGGAAGTGCAGTGTAGCAAGCACTAACCTTCTACCACTTTCATGCCTAACATTCTTCCTCCCAGTCTAACAGGGGGCTGAAAACACCCCTTGAGTAGTTCAGTGTCTTGCCCTGGCTTACACCTTGCGTGCCCTAGCCTCCCCTACTTGCAGATGTGGAGCCTGTGGACTGAGACGTCTGTGGTCCCTGCCTCTCATTCCCACCTCCTCCAGGGCACACACCCTTTGCCCTTCAGACAAGGTCCTGCTCCTGGGCCCTGTGTCAGGCCAGCAGGGATCCCTGTGGCAATAACTGGAGGGACTGCAGCTGCGGAATCTTTCACTCCCTGCCAAAGACCACCTGGCCTCTCTGGTGAACAACACTGGGGCCTGGAGGCGGGGGGATGTCTCTGTGGAGTCCGCACACCTGCCTCTAAAGGCTCACCTCCATGAACGCTCACCTCCAAGGGAGCTCACCTCCATGAATGCTTACCTCCATGAACGCTCACCTCCAAGGGAGCTCACCTCCATGAATGCTTACCTCCATGAACGCTCACCTCCAAGGGAGCTCACCTCCATGAACGCTAGAGTGTGACTGTCTAACATCCACCACTACTGCCTCACCAGGAAGGAAACCAGAGAAAGAGAAGGGAGGAACAGGAGCACCAGGGAACCAGAAGACCAGCGGCCAGGAACCCAAGAAGAAAGGGACCTGATGACAGTTTGCAGACTTCATACTCGTGCCCAGGGACAGCCTGGCCTCTATCACCGCATCTCAGCATAAATTCTGTTGTGTGTGTCTGGCTCCCGTATGGCCCAGAGGAGCAACTCAAAGGCAAAGAGGGGACTTGCTTTTCTCTGGACGTCCAAAGTCAAGCATTGTGTGGTCAACGGAACATACACTGACCACCCTAGGAGCTGACACATCACATGGACCTTCATATGACAACTAGCTCTCAGGGTCCAGCCAGTCTGCTCAGATGCTGCTGCTATTAGATGACAGACAGAACCCTTCCCAACCTCTCAACCTGCTATTAGATGACAGACAGAACCCTTCCCAACCTCTCAACCTGCTATTAGATGACAGACAGGACCCTTCCCAACCTCTCCACCCCCACACCTGTCACAGACGGCACCCTGACTGCAAGTGAAAGGGCAGGCCTGTGGTCAAGATTTACCTGTGCAGAGGGCTCTGAGACACTATCCCAGGACTTCTTTGCAAAGAGAAGTGTGGAGGTGACAGCTGCTTTTTGCTTAACAAGGGGATCTCCTGCCATAGCTTGCAACTCCTGTTCATTAGCAAGGGGGATGCTAGGAATTAAAAATGTAAAGAATAGGCAGGCTACTTCAGGATGATAGAGAGTAAACAAAATTCATTAAAAGGAAACAGAGTCATCCTTAAAAAACTAAAAATAGTTATATATCCTGCAATCCCACTCCTGGGCTTATATCCTGAGAAAACTCTAATTCAAAAAGAAACACGCACCCCACTGTTCACTGCAGAACGATTTACAATAGCCAAGACATGGAAATGTCCATTGACAGATAAATGGATAAAGAAGATGTGAGATATATATTTACTCAGCCATAAAAAAGAATGAAATAATGCCATGTCTCTCCAATCTCTAGGATGGACCTAGAGATTATCATACTAAGTGAAGTCAAAGTAAGACAAATACCATATGATATCACTTATATGTGGAATCTAAAATAGGATACATAGGAATTTATTTACAAAACAGACACACAGACAAAGATAACAAACTTATGGTTGCCAAAGGGAGAAGGGGGTAAGGGAGGGATAAATAAGGAATTTAGGAGTAACATCTGCATATTACTATATATAAAATATGTAAAGAGCAAGAGCCTACTGTTTGGAACAGGGAACTATACTCAATATCTTGTAATAACCTATAATGGAAATGAATCTAATGAAAAAATGGAAAAAAAGAGAAGACAGAGTTAGACCATGGCAGGGAGTAGGTTCCTACAAAAAAGTGACTCCTGACTGTCAGTTAGAGAATTTTAGGCCCCCAGAAATGTCCCCCCTGGCCCAGGGCCACTCTCTGCTGAGCTCCACCCAAGGGGGAGCTGTGCCAGGACACCATGACCCGGGGATGCAGGCGCAGCCATTCAGGGAGTCTGCCAGCTCTCAGCAATTCTGGGCCTGCTGCTGGCAGCTCTGTGACTGAGGCCACACACCAGCTGAGCCATCCCAGCATCCTCGTCTGCAAAGAATGGACTGGACTGACCCAAGTCATCATTCCAGGGCTTTCTGACACTGAAGTCCTAAGATTGTAATGCTAAAGTTATAGCAAGTCATCAGCCATCAACTTTCTTTGGCATTTCTACTGAAGAGGCCATTGTTTTATGTTCTAGGGCCTCAAAGACCCAGGCCTGAGCAGAGGAGTCTCTCTCCCTCCCTCTCCCCCTCTTCCCCTCCCTCTCCCCCATTTAAGGGAGCCCAGCAGAGGGACCAGTCCTCCCTGAAACTCTCCCTGCCCACACAGCTCTTCCCCCACTGCCTCTCCTTCAGCACTCAGCAGCCAGACCTCAGCTTACCGTTCATGATCCTTTAGCACCTTGCTACTCAAACTGTGGTCCCCAGACCAAGAGCCTCAGCATAACCTGGCAATTTCTTAGAAATACAGGCACTACTTCTGACTCACTGAATCCGAATCATCATTTCAACAAGACTCCCAGCTGACCCCTACATACAGTAAAGTTTGAAAAGCAGATTTATCAGATTTGTTGTCAAACTGGGTATAAAAGGAATAGCTTAGAGAGTGTTAACAGATGAGATACCCAGGTCCCACCACTGAAAGTCTGATTTCATCGATGTGGGTTGTGCTACAGGCACAGAGGGTCTGAATCTCCCTGATGATTCTAACAAGAAGCACAACCTGAGAATACTGCTTTCCTAACCCTCTCCAGTTGGATCTTCTATCTGTTCCTTCAACATCCAGTTACTTAACAAAGCAATAGTAAGTTGTCTTTTAATCAGCTAAGATATCAATAGATTTTAAGTCAGTTTGCAGTGCCACTAATTCTAATGGGTCCCCAGTTTATATCTTGCCTCTTCCATGGAGGTGGGAGGTCTGGGGAAGGGGCGCAGACACAAGCCCAGCCCAGGAATTCTCTCAGAGGGCAGAGCAAGAACTTTTTAATATCTGCACAGAAGAATTTCGGGGACAAATCAAGCAGATGGCTGGCCTGAAGGCTCATTATTGTACTTAGTTAAGAATCTATGAAATAAATCAATGACAAATATCATATGATTTCACTTCAATGTGGAATTTAAAAACAAAACAAATGAACAAGCAAAGCAAAAATATAGATGCAGAGAACATTTTGGTGGTTTTCAGAGCAATGGGGGTTGTGGGGTGGACAAAATGAGTAAAAGGGGTTAAGAGGTACAAATTTCTAGTCATAAAATAAGTAAGTTATGGGGATGTAATGTACAGCATGGTGACTATAGTTAGTAAAACCACACTGCATTTTTGAAAGTTGCTAAGAGAGTACATCTTAAAAGTTCTCAACACAAGGAAAAAAAGGTGTAACAAATAGCTTATAACAGATTTGGTAATTAGCCCTATGGTGGTGGTCATTTTGCAATGTCTACAAATATAAAATCACTGTGTTGTACACCCAAAACTAATATAGCTATATGTCAATTACACCTCAATTTAAAATAAAAAGCATCTGTAACTCTGCACGGGAGGAGGCGAGCTCTTTTGCGTCCTTTGGATCAAAGCCCAGTAGGTGATGCACGTTGAATGCACACCCTTAACACCAGGCAGCTCTAATCACATGCAATAGTCCAACCTGGGCCCCCTCCAAGGATGACAGCACCAACTGGCAAGAGGCAGATAGCCAGCTGCCATCTCTGGAGGAAGAAACCCAGGGAAGCTGGCCGAAGGACTCCGCTGACATCACAGAAAAGCTCAAGAAGAAAGACAGGAAGACTGAGCTCAGGGTTTTCCGAATAAGAGCCCATTGTAGGCCACAGGATTCCCCTCATTTCTTAAGGAATGGGCTGTCAGGTGAGGGTCTTCCCAGAGTTTTGAAACTTGGTAGGCATAATCCTTTACATGGAAAACTGGTCTACACTGCAATCTGAGTAGCTTACTTTATTTATGAAGAGAATTTGACAGCTTCAAAATGTATGTCCAAAGGAAACGGTAAAAATAAGAACTCTATCATCAGTTGCTGCTGCTAAGTCACGTCAGTCGTGTCCAACTCTGTGTGACCCCTTAGACCGCAGCCCAACAGGCTCCTCTGTCCCTGGGATTCTCCAGGCAACAATACTGGAGTGGGTTGCCATTTCCTTCTCCAATGCATGGAAGTGAAAAGTCAAAGTGAAGTCGCTCAGTCATGTCTGACTCTTAGCAACCCCATGGAGTGTAGCCTACCAGGCTCCTCCATCCATGGGATTCTCCAGGCAAGAGTACTGGAGTGGGGTGCCGTTGCCTACTCTGTCTATCACCAGTAACCTTTACTAAAAGCTCTGATACTCATCAGCCAGTTGCACTTGGGTGGAAGAAGAGAGGCAAAGCAGTTGTGTGACCTTAGATGCGTTATCTCCCCAATCTGGGCCTCAGTCTCCTCTATGTAAAATAGAGGGACCCAATTTGGATGATTTCTAACGTCCTATGTCAGCATGTTGTATCCTTCTAAAGGCTGAGGCTTTCTTTTCAAAGCCTTGCAATAACTGCTACAATCCCAAAATTTGATGGCAAGCTTCCTCATGGAGCTGGATCCATAGTTCCATCAACTAGGAATGTATAGAAAATTTCAGAGAGAACATAAGAGAAGGTAATACAAGCAGGATGGGGAACTCTGTCCTACAGGAGGTCCTTGAAGTTGTTTTCTTCCATTTTATTAAGTGGCAAAGATGAATGAACTCTTTGAGCCTACTCCCATCAAGCTGTCACCTCCAGTTCTCCACCCCAAATGGTCTTCCTGAGGTCACCAAGAAGTTAGCTTGATTAGAACCATGGCATCTTCATCTTTCTACACCTCTCAGCAGCATACTCTGCAGATGGCCACTTGCTCATCCTTGAAATACTTTCTTCCTCTGGCTTCTAGAACACACACAGGTCTGGTTTTCTTTCTACCCCTCTGGCCATTCGTACTTGGTCTCCTTTACTTGTTTCTCCCTGTCTCCCCAACCACATAATGTTACGGAGCCCCTGGTCTGTCGATCTCTTTTCTCTTCTTTCTCTGCCACTCCCCTAGTAATCTCACCAGTCTAGTGAGTTTATCTTCACTAAAAACCCCCAACCATACATCTCCAACCCTGACCTTTCTCTGCTACAGGGTGCCAAGTAACCCCAAACAGCTAGAAATGCTGTAGATGAAGGGGTTTGTTCTCCTAGTATAGTGGGGGTAAAAACCATCTTGAGGCTTGTTGTTTTTTAAAGCTTTCTTTCCAGAGAAAGATGGACACTTGCTGCTTATAAAACAGGGAGCATGTTTGGCAAAAGTCACAAAAACGTGAGGAATAAGGCAATACTCTACAGAGAACTGGTTCTGTCAGGCATATCCATTCATGCACGTATTTGATTATTCTGTGCACAGGAACAATAGCCCACAAACCTGAAGGAACCACCCCCTTGGGAAGAGGCCAGGAGACCTAGTCCTTGGGGTACTTCTGACTCATCACTACAAGGAGGAAAGACGAGGATGCCTATCAACCAATATGTCATGTGTGCCAAATGAGTGAGTGAATGAAACAAAGAAGGCATAGTTCTGGGCTGGTTAATG
This sequence comes from Cervus canadensis, assembly GCF_019320065.1. Lineage (NCBI taxonomy): Eukaryota > Metazoa > Chordata > Mammalia > Artiodactyla > Cervidae > Cervus > Cervus canadensis. The sequence continues at coordinate 32,254,930 of NC_057391.1, forward strand.
AACCCCAAAGCCCATTAAAAGGCAATAATAAGTATTCAGCTATTACATTTTGAGGACCAGCCATATGCATGAATCATGGTAGGTTCTGCATGGTATACAAAGCTAAGGTCACAGCCTTCCCCAGGCTACTTGTCATATGGGTAGAAAAGGCCTAAGTGCTCCAGGACAAGCGGGCCAGGCTGTCACACTCTGAGAAGCCAGAGCTGGCCCTCATCATAAGCCGCTGTCCCCATTCTGCGAGCTCCTTCATGACCAGTGGCCCTCCGATCTCACAGGTCTATTTGTCCCCATTTGTCTCTATTTGTCTGAATGTGTATGTTTTCCCCTTTCCATTTGCAGCCTTTGATAAGTGAGTTTGTAAACAATCAGGGAGCAAAGAGTCTCATCTGGAAACTTTCTCAGAAGCCCTTTTTGGAAAACAGTTTCTAGCTCTGCACTGCTTTCACAGGCCAGAGGAAAACAGGCAGAGACACAAAAAGAGAGGCCACGCTCCCGGGAGCATTAACCTTGGATTTGATAACACCGCAATAAAGCGCCAAAGCTATCCCCTTTGGGGAAGCTTCAGAAACATGGAGTTCCACTGGGATTTCAGCTGACAGACCTCCTAATGCCCTCTTGCCTCCCAGGCCACACGACACGCAGAGATGAAGAGCAGCCCACTCATGGAGGCACACGTTCCCCCACCACCCCCGCATCAGTGAAGAGCGTGGCTGCACCAGCAGCAGGAACCGACCGGGGTCTGTTCTCCCACCTCTGACCTGGGGGCTGAACCGGAAATCCCCAGAGAGGCCCAGGCCCTCCTTGCCTCCTGCTTTCTCTGTTGAGATCCCATCGGAATGAAAGACTGAAATGGCCTTTTCATGGAGGCACTGGCAAAACTTGCCTTTATATTTTTTTTTTTTTCCTTTTTCTTCACACCCTTTCAAGCATTTATTATTTGTAGACTTTTTTTTTTTTCCAGTGGGTTTTGTCATACATTGATATGAATCAGCCATGGATTTACATGTATTCCCAATCCCGATCCCCCCTCCCACCTCCCTCTCCACCCGATATTTTTATAATCTCTATATTTCCTCATCCTTTTACAAGCAGAAAACCAAGCAGGAAAAAGCCCATGATAGTTTTATCTGCTCTCCTGTTCAACAACAGGGCCATTGCCTTCCCGGCTCCCTCACTCCTGTTTTGGAAATGGACACTAGAAATTTTTCCTGTTCGTGACTGAGGCTGCAGTCTGTTTCCAATTACCTTGTTGGAGGTCGCATGGTTACATCCCTTTTCTAGTGGAATGAAAACAAGCTAATGCATTCCCACTCCAGTCCAGCATTGGTCCCTCCAAGAGCAGCTGACATACATTCCAGCCTGAGGTGGGTTCCCCCAGAGGGTGACTGAAGATAGAGTGGGACCATAGATATGGAGCAAGCTAAAGAGGTATCCACAGGGTTAGGAGCCTTCCTACAGGTGGGGAGCAAGCTATCTGACCCACCAGGAGAAGGGCACTCCAAGACCAGGTCCTGGGCAGCTGAAGAACAGGGTAAGCCAGAGGGGCAAAACCTAGGAGTCATCTCAGAGGAGCAGGACTGACCAAGGGATGAGTGAAATCTTTAGCAGGATAAAAGCTCACCTGGAGGCTTGCTAAAATGCAGATTTCTGGGCTTAACCCCAGAGATTCCACTGGTCTAGGGTGGGGACCAGGCAGGAACATGCATTTCTTCAGTTTCTCAGTTGGTTCTAGTAGAGATTGCCATTTGAGAAACACTGATGAAGAGTGATCATGGTCAGACTGCAAACATTGGCCGAAGGAAATTATGTGGAGAACACGTACTTACTCAAAGTCCTGAAGACAAATCCAAAGTCAGGGGCTGAAGGGATGGAGAGGAACGCACTCCCAGCTCGGAGGTCAGGCCTAGAGACCCAAAGAAAGCACAGATCCAAAGGTCTAAGGCAATCATTGGGGTGGACAAGCCTCAGAGGAGCTTCCGGAAGCCAGTGGTATCGCAGGTGGCACTTAGCAGGTAAACCCTACATGCACAGCATTCAAGGCACATCCTAGAAAATAAGGAGAGTCCTAAGCAAGTGGCCTGGCTCCTCCACATCCAGAATTTCTCCACAGTTTTTTATAAGTGTGGGTACTGTCGTGGGGGTGGGGGGTGGTGGTTAACTTCACTCAGCAAAGATAAGCACAGGGAACCACAAGCTGTTGCAATGAAGCCATAGTTCAGCTGTTCTGGTATCTGTTACTTGAGCATGGAGGATGCTAGGTTCTGCGAGAGATTCTAAAGAAGATAACATAACCCCATTGTCACCATTAGGGAGACACGACTAACACATAAAGCACTTTAGGGAAAGCTGGCTGCTTAAGCAGGCCACAGTATTAGATAAAATTGAAGTCACTGACCATAATCTAGAGTCCAAAGGGCAAAGGGGGTCCATTGCACCCAGGAAGAAGCTCCCAGATGAAGCAGAGGGTCAGGACTAAGCAATTGAAGTCATAATCCTGTCTGCTGGGCCCTCTTTTCCAATAGGCCTGGCTCTGTTTTATACAGTCCAAGTTACACAAAATTAGACCTCAGAGCATCAGTTCTTACCTACTTGCACCTTTGGGGACCTACATTTGACTTCTCGTCCTAATCCTTTTGACAATTCATCTTCACTGTGAGGTCTTGCCATACCTATGAACCTAACATTAGATACCACTCCAGTTTTGACTTTTGTTATCCTTTCTCCTCATGCTCAACACAATGATTTGCAAAGTCACTCTAGCCACTCTGCTATTGACCACCCTGGTTATAAATAAGTATGCTGACCCAACCCAGCCCCAGATCCTTGCACTGGCATAGGCTACAGTAGCTCTACAGAGTTTTTCCAACTTTAGAAGAGAATTTGCACACTCATGAAACGAGAGAACAAGTGGGTCAAGTACATAGGGACAAAGGAGAGATGGCAGATAAGAAGAAATAGTCAGAGAGGAGAGTCCACATTTTGAGATCAGTGACAACATTTTCTCCTTCAATCAGAATATTTCCTAAACAGCTACTCAGTTGAGAAGGGAGAGATCAATTTTTTCTAGAGTCAAATAAAGGTAATGTTTGCCTTGAAGCACCAGCCAATCCTAATCTTCTCCATATTGCTGGAACCCACATGGAAAGGTGGAGTCAGAAGTACAACTGAGATATAAAAGGAAATCTGATAAAATCGTTCATTAATAGAAGAACTTCAGTTCTCTGGCCTGATCTGGGCCAAAGCTGGGCTATAGGAGTCTTGTTCTTGCTGAGTTTCATCTGCAACCTCAAAACCTTTGGGAATTTAGAGCCAACGAGGTTCAAATATATCAACTGGCAGTCACTGGGCATGGTGCAATCCATGAAAGTTTAGGGATTTGTAACCTAGAACTACACCTTGATCAGATATGATGCAGTAGTTAGGAAAATAAGGATAGGTGAGGATTATCTGTATTACCCTCTCTAAAACTAGAAAAGACATTCTTCCCTTCCCCAAGAACCTCTCATTGGTAAAGATTTGCAGAGAGTGTTGGTTTGGGGTCCTCCATTGTTTCCTTCACTTTCCATAATGAGTCAGCTCTAGCAGGGCCCTTCCTCACTCAGTATCAGCAAAGCTCTTGGGAGAAAACTCATAGGTCTATGGCTCTGCATCCTTTACCTGAGGATTATAGGTCCCTGGAGACATTTTTCTTCAGGGCTTGCTGAGGATTTGGGCTGATTCCACTGCATTCCAGCTAAGGCTTAACTGAAAATCTTATGGGAATAGAAAGTCCTCTAAACAGGAGAGAACCAACATCCTCATTCTAAAATGGAATGGCGTTTTCTGGCCAAATAGTCTCTGATATGTCTTTTGTGAACAGGACAACATGTTACTTCTCCCAGAAAATATTGATTCAAAGTGTTGCTCAGGTAAAAAGAATTGTAGAGTAAAGCTGGCCTTCAGATTTCCTAATTTTTGCGTCCCGTCAACAATTTGAGGGAACCAAATACCACCACTTCCCAAAGAGAATAGAGAGTCTGCCATTCTGGTAAACCAGGTGTGATACAATCTCAGAAACAGGTGAAATTTGCCTTGTTTGGGGTTAAGGGCAACAGGGTCAAATATAAAGGAAAAGAAAGAAAGATGCTGCATTGTTGAGCTGAGTAGCCACCCAAATATCCCAGAGAATGAACTTTAACTTTCTCAACAGAAAGGCAACCGCAAGCATCTTGGCAGCTCATGGACAAAGTTCCTCCATGAATGTGTGACCTTTACAGCATTTCGTCTTCACATAGAATTAACACAGGGCCTGACAGATGTGTGTCTTTTCTTGTTTTGTTGTAACGGCGGACCCAGAACACAGGGTACAGTTTTGCTTCTCTCTTGAGAGGTGTCCTCGCCTTGCCCTCCACGGCCAGCAGCCAGTTCAGTATTTTTGGCCAGACAGAAACATTCTCCAGTCCCAAGAATGCCCAAGAACCAACAGAGTTAGGTGGTTCCTAAGCTTATTTCCTGTGTTCAGATTCTGGAATACAGTCCCAGTCTGGCCTTGCTACAGACACTGGAAGGTAGAAAAGGTGAGAAATTCTCTAAAATGTTTCCAAGTTTTCTATTTACTGGATAGACAACAAACCAATAACTGTTCGGAGGAGCCAGCCTGCTGGCAGCAATTTTCCAAGAATTTCCAAATAGCTGTGCATGCCCTAAGGGAGGGAGGTACCAGGAATGGAGTAAGAAGGGAAGACGGTTAAGAAGTGATTTATTGATGCCCTTGGCTATTTAAGGTTAGGTGGAAGGCACAGCTAAAATGTAGCTTGCTACTGCAGAAGGGAAATTAGTGAAGGGTGGTACCCTTGGAGTTACAAAGGATGCTAATTGCACAGATGAAAAAGAAACCTTTACTTTCCTGGAGATACACAATTGACCTGATACACAATTCCTATGAAAAACTAATGTCGTTCTCTTACTTGAAGAAAATACAAGGGTCCCCGCCTGGCAAGGTGACATGGTATCCCTCAGGGTCTAGGCACATCTCTTGAGTTCTGACTACCAGGAAGTCACATTGAAACTGGCCAGGAAACTGCTAGGCCTGCAAGGAGAGGAAAGAGACCATACCCCAAAGGGGGCACAGGTCCCAAACAATACACAACAAGGGGAGTGGAACATAAGTACGAATAAGAGAGAGAGATCATTGCTATGAAAGCACTCTCTCAGGAGCACCCATGCAGATGCTATTAACATTCTGCTAGGATGGCTCTTGGAAACTAGAAAAAAGCAATGGTTCACATGTATACATGCTAAGTTGCTTCAGCCATGTCTGACTCTTTGCAACCCTATGGACTCTAGCCCACCAGGCTCCTCTGTCCATGGGATTCTCCAGGCAAGAATACTGGAGTGGGTTGCCATGCCCTCCTCCGGGGGATCTTCCCAACCCAGAGAGCAAACCCCCATCTCTTATGTCTCCTGCACTGGCAGGCAGGGTCTTTACCACTAGTACCCCCTGGGAAGCATGGTTCACAATAAGTAAAACTAGAAAGCCAGACCACCAGGATATACTATGGAAGAAGAAATCAAAGGCTCAAAGGGGTAGACATGAGGTGGGGCAGACAATGGAAGCTGAAAACTACCAGCAGATCCTGTACTGCAGGAGGCAGGCTGGGACCACACCGCATCCACCAGTGATGAGGGATGTGCTGGGAGGAGCAGCAGTAGCAATAAGCTCAGTGGTGCTGTTGTCTAGGCTGGGCCATAGCAGAGCTATTACAGGGCTGGGCTCCCAGAGACAAATGGAGATAAAAGGAAATAATAAACACAATCAAGCCTAAGTGACAGCACTTTAGTGTCAGAAACAAAATGAATGCAATAATTGTACTGAGCAGAAAAACTGGAGTGGCAGCCAGGGACATCAGACATGCAGGGAGCAATGGAATGGTTAATAGAACATGCATCCCTACAAGAAAGAAAAATGGGCTGTCAACAGAGTGTTTCTCAATCTGGACAGTCCAAGACTGAATGATCAGAAGGCTAAGGGCAATCACCCAATAAAAAGTTTGATCCCTTGCCCAGTTTCCAGAGCTAAATCAGTTATCAGATCTCTCACCTTCTGACTGAAGGAGAGGCCAAAGGGCTCAGAAGGAGCAAGCCTGCAATGACTCAGCAGGTGTGTAAGATAGTGACGGCCTTAGTCTTCTCCAAAGGATCCATGCCTATTTATTCCAGTAATCATAAACTGAGGAAAAGGAAATGTCCCAGTGCTTTGAAGACTGGTGGATACAGAGCCATTCACCTCTGGTACACCACATTTAGCTGCACAGAGGTTCCTGATGTCCAGCTGATGGAGAAAAAATGTCAAATGTTGTTAACAAATGAGTCAGTTTGATGTACAGATGCAAACCAGAAATGGACTTCAGTGTTCTCAGTCCTACTCAAGAGTGACCCTGAGAGAGAGCAGAGAGAGGATTTTCTCCCAGTGAGCTTCCGGTGATGCAATGAGTCACTCACTTTGTGAAATACATACAGACTTATGGTCAGTGGTCAATAACTCAGCTGGTTGGTTAGCAGCCTGAAAGGAGAGAGATTAAAAGATGAGCCACAAGCGGTCTGGGAGAGAGGAGTGTGGAACTGGACGTTAAATGTGGAGATCTCTGGACCCCATGTTAATGTCCACCAAAGAGCACTCATCATGAAGAGGCACTTTACAGTCAAGTAGATGGAATAACTTGGCCAGTTGATGTTGAGAGTCTCTCTCATCTGCCGCACCAGTGCTGGTCCTACAGACATTTGAACAAAGAGGTCATGATGGCAGGGATGGAGGATAAGCAGGAATCCTGTTTATGAAAATGCTGACCTATCTCCTGCTGCTGCTAAGTGACCAGATTTAGAACAAAGATTACTGCCAAGTCCCTAGTACAGAACCATTCCTCAAGAAGATCAACCAGCTACTCTATGGTGCACTAATTACCTTGAACCACTTTCACTAAGGAAGGGCCAACAATCCATTTTGAATGAAATCAACACATGCTCATTGTATGTATTTGCCTTTCTTGCTCATAGAGTCTTGTCTGGCATCACTGTGTAAGGGCTTACCTCATGTTTAGTTCACAAACACAGACTCCCACACAGTATCTCATCATACCAAGGAACTTAAAACAAGGGAGAAATAGTATTAAACACAGGACCATGGGCTCCACTATCTTGTCTCATACTGTACCACATGGAAGCTCTTGACTTTACAGAGTGAAAGAATAGTCATTTGAAGAAGATACTGAAGGCAAAAGGAGAAGAGGCTGGCAGAGGATGAGATGGTTAGATGGCATCATGGGCTCAATGGACATGAACTTAAGCAAATAGGGAAGAACAGGGAAGCCTGGCACGCTACAGTCCATAGTGTTACAAAGAATTGGACATGACTTAGCAACTGAACAACAAATCACTGAAGCACCACATTAGAGGTAGTACTTAAGGATAGGGTGTCATCCTGCAGAACGCAGTGAACCCCCTAATCAATGTGAATTGTATAGAACTGTGTCCTCTCTAAAGAAAACACATGATTGGGATAGCAGTAGGGGTAATCCCACTTACCATCCCATCCAATGAGTTACCGAGGGAATTTCTTTCTTTCAACTTCAAAACTCGGGGCTCTACAGAGCTAGAGATTCTGGTTCCAAGAACAGAAATACTCCCACCATGGTCACTGCAAGAATTCATTAAGTTTAAGCTACAGTCACACTTTGGACCTCTTGTGACAAGAGTTCAACAAGCAGAGAAAGGCATCATCATCATCATCCTTGCAGGGGCAATTGACTCTGGTCATCAGAAGAAGGTTGGGCTGTTGTCACACACTGAGAAAGAGAGAAATATGTATGGCACCAAGAAAGACTTATGTGGCATCTCTTGCTGACCTCCTAGCCAACTGTAATGATAAATAAGTAAGAGCGGTAGTCATGCTTGAGAAAAGAGCACAATGACCAGGGGCTCAGCTCCTTCAAAGATGAGTATCTGGGTCGCCCACAGGGTAAGTGCCCTGAGCCAGCAGAACTGCTAGCCAAGGAGGAAAAGAATCAGCAGTGGGTTGTAGAGAAAGGATTCGATGAACCTCGGGTGTTGCTGAGAACAGCTCTATGGATAAGAGCTGTAGTTTGACCCATTAAAATTTCTCTTGGTAAATTTCCCAAGGAAAAGAGGCTACCAGAATCCTAAAGGCTCTATTCCCAGATAGGATGAATTTTTTTTTTTTTTAGAAGAAACCAGGTGTTTCTTGTGCAGGAAGTGCAAGGGGTAACTTCGGTGGATGCTGTGTTGCACCAGATTCTCCCCTTCAGTTCTGAGGACTCAGCCCCCAGCTGCCAAGACTGTTAGCTACCCTCAGCCTGCAGCTGAGTCCTTCTCTAGGAATTGCCCTTGGCTAAAGGGAGAGACCTCACCTAAGAACAACCCCACCCACAAGAGTCAACCTGTAGCCAATGAGTGGTCAACAAAATGGCACAAAGGCTTGGCCCACTAGCCTCAATCTGAGGCAATTCTAAAGGGATCCCCAAGTTCCAGAGCTCCCCAGGATCAGCTGAGGTCATCAAACTACACTACAGGTCCACTGCTTTCTCTGCCCTTCCTCTTCCTTCTGCTCACCCTCTCACAAATGTTGAGAGTACTCAACTAAACTTTCTGCACACAAACCTCTACGTCCTTGAAGCAACATGTGAAACGCAATATACATTAAAATTCTAAATGTGTTAGGATGTTAGGAATTCCTCATTTTCACACACTTTGATGCAGTAGTCTCAAATCTAAAATAATCTAAGGAAATAACAAGAGATAAAATCAGAATTTGCTGTTGTAACAGTATAATTTTAAAAACTAAGAAGGCAATACAAATAACAATAATATGGAACTCTCTGCAGTCATTACAATTCATATTTTTGAAAAATATATTGCGACATAGGAAAGTGTTCACAAATACATTTAGTAAAAACAGCAGAATACAGAACAATAAAAATATACATGGTTCACAAACATACTACTTACAGAACTGTCAAGCACAAAAGAAATTAGATGATCAATTGGTAAATTTATGAAGAAAAGCCAGGAAAACAGTCAAATTTTTATTTATTGAGTAAAAATTCTATCTCATGGTCATACTGATTTTTAGATAAAAGATAGTGAGTTTCCCAGCACTGGATATTTCAAGAATAAAATGACCACTTGGCAAGCCTGATGTAGAGTGGAATTCAGTATTAGTTTAAGTTTTAAGGTACTGTGTGGCCCTCTGGAATTCCATTCCACAGTGGGTAAGAATCAGAGCTGTGTGGTTTGGGTCTGCTTGCCTTTGCTTTCCCTTGGTTTGCTTCGCTCTGCTTGGTTTTTCTGAGTTAACAACTTAACTCTTGAAGACTTGTGATTTCTTTGGCTGTCTTTGACAACTCAGTGAGAAGGAATTCACTTAATAATACCCACCTCAAAACCCTACAATCTTTTATCACAAGCATTAGATGAAAAGAATTCCAATAAAAGAAACTCACTTCAGAGGATACCACCAAGAATCTCGAGGCAATAGGAAGGAGTAACCTAGCCCTAATACTGAGGAAAGGGTGTGCTCTTTAAATATAAGGCTTTACCTGTGGATAAACTAATTGTGATGTCAAGTTATGTTTTGTGGTTAAGTAATCCCCTGTGCATTTTCTGTCACTTTCAGCAGAGCCCAACCACACCAAAGAAGTTCAGAGAATCTGACCCCCTTCCACTGACAAGCCCCATTTTCTAGGTCTAAATAAAGATCAAACATTCTCATTTTCCCAGGTTTTGACCCCCACTCCCCAAATATTTCAAACACCTGGAATGAATAATTTGAAGGTTTTAAAGAGTGAATGGCAACACACCATCCCTACCACTGCTCCACACTCCGGAGACTACAGCCTGTGTGTAGACAGAGACACTTGAACTCCAAGGAGAGATGAGCCTTGTCTGTCTTCCTTGTGTCCAGCCTTCAGTGAGGGGGGCTCTGCCCCTTTCCAACCAAGGGTGCTCTAGCCTGGTCACAGGTGAGGAGTTCCTCAAAGCAGATGGGGCCTGAGATTTTTTGTTCTCAAAAGTCACCAAGGGATGCTGACCACCTCTCCTTCCTTTTCACCTCACTTTTTGCTATCACATGATTAAAATGCAAGAATATACCAAAGGAATTAGCTTGAGAACTAAAAGTGACAAAGGGACCCTCAAGTGATCATGTGGTAAAATAAGAAAGCTAACAGTGGAAAAGAAGAGTAGTATAAAGGATTTGAAAGTGTTAGTCGCTCAGTTGTGTCCGACTCTTTGCAACCCCAAGGACTGTAACCCATCAGTCTCCTCTGTTCATGGGACTCTCCAAGCAAGAATACTGGAGTGGGTTACCATTCCCTTCTCCAGGGGATCTTCCTGACCCAGGGATCGAACCCAGGTCTCCTGCATTGCAGGTGGATTCTTTACCATCTGAGCCACCAGGGAAGCCCATAACGGATCTAGTTCCTCTCTCTTCTGCCTAGAGAACTGCAGATAGCTCTTTGATGTAGAACCACTGAAGAAAAGCCCATGTAGAACTAGAACACTTGTGTTTATTCAAGAGATATTTCAAAAGCATTCGCTCTGTGTCAGGCACTATACTGGATGCTGTGTCAGGCACTATATTAGGTCTACAGACCCTGCCTGCATGGAGATCCTATTCCAGCAGCTCGGAGATTTATTAGCACACTGTTTCACAACACCTGGTAGGCCAGACAACACTGTCAGACACATTGCTCTGAGCTCATCCATCCCTTAGTCGTTCCCAGAAGTGCTGAGAAAGGGAAGTACTAGCCAGAAACATCCCGAGACAAGGATTACCTGGGACAACTCAAAAAAATCTCCAGAGCTGCACCTGCCTCCCTCTCCTCCCCTGCCAAGCAGGAAGACGAGATTGGAGAGAGCAGATGCTAGGAACTCCATTCCTTGGAGTGCTGCTATTTCAGCTTGAGCAACAGCCCCAGGTGCTACCGCAGTTCTGGGCAAAACTGCAAAGCAGGCGAAGTTGGTCTTGCAACCGCCCCAATTCTTCTTGCCTCATTATCAACCTCCCAGACACTACTTGCACTTATGCTGCTTGAAATCTGCCCCTAATCCTTCAATAAGCCTAGACATGCCATTAGACTACTGTCTGATTAAAAATGCAAATAAGGTTTAACCTCACCAGGGGTGCCTCCACAGCCCCTGGCCAAGACTCGACCGAGACAGGCTGAAGTGGTGTAATGGAAAAAGCATGGGTCTGGGGCCAGAGAGACTTGGTTTCTCCACCCTTGCTCCACCACTTACTATTTTGTGACCGCAGGCAAGTTACTTAACCTCTTTCAAGTTTCAATGTTCTTGGCCATAAATGTAGATAGTAATGTCTGTCCAAGTACATTTAGGGAAAGATTAAAATACAAATGAGCTCCTCATTTCTATCCTATCCTTCTTCATCTTGTAAAGGGAACCTATAAACTCAACAAAAATACACTAGGCAGTGACTGAGACCCTGTGCTGAACAAGGACCTTCGCCTGCAGTTTGCCCTCATTGGTTGCCTTGGCTGGAAGGTAAGCAAGGGGTCCTGGGTCAAAGTGCAGTGGCCCAGGGGATCACATTAACAGGAGCCAGGCCTCTGGGCAAAATGGCTGAAAGAAGTTATTAGCATTATAATCCCCTTAAGAAAGGGCATGAAAAGTAAAGTGCATTCTTAAAGGCTTCAAAAAGTTCTGGGTTCTAAATAATGTGTCCTGGAAATAATGACAAGAAGAAAGACTGGACTTGGCTTTATTTCTGCAGGTGACATCATCAGAATTTGCAGCCTCTTTCCTGGCAACAGCACGGGCCTGGCCTCCATTGCTGCTTCCGACATAAAGTCAAGGCACTGACCCACATCCAGCCTGGACGCCCACTGCTCCCCATCAGGCAGCCCCTGGTCAGTTCCATCTCGGCCAGCTCCTCCCTCACCACCAGCCAGCTCCTGCTTCCCAGCCTCCGTGTCATTCATCCTGTTCTTCTCTCCACCTAGAAAGCCGTCCTTTCCTATCTGCCCTTCCCCTTCCCCCCACACCCACTCACACGGACTCACACCCACATTCCAGCTCACATGGATCCTCCTCCAGTGATAGAAGGCAGAGTCCAGGATCTGGGTCCGAGGACAAGGGCCTCATATAGACCCTACAGACCTGGGCCTCACTCTGGAATATGGCTCTCAACCAGGTGCCCTTAAAATTCAATTAAGGAGCTTTTGAAAACATACAGACACCCAGAATCCACCCCAAACCTACCCATTCAGAAGACCTTCTGAGGAGTGTAGCTGGGCACCTGTATTTTTTAAAAGTTTCCACCCTGGAGTCTCATGTGCAGCCCTAGCTCAAAACCACTGCTTTCGGATAAACACTTTTCTAAATAAAAGAAATTAGATACCATGGTATTACTTCAAAGACTCTACAAATAGAGCTGATGGAAAATAACACAAAAAGCAGTAGTTGGACAACCTGAACATTTACAAATCAAAGGGCCCAGGTAATAAGTAGTTTGGGATGTTCAAAGACCTGGGTAAGAAACCAGTGAAAGGTTTCATTATTTCTCTGAATTTATAGAGGGGTGGAAGGAGTCAAAACTGAAAGATCTGAACATTTATCCTGAAATTAAGCAGCACTTGTAGGTCTGTAATTAACAAAGTAAGGGTGGTAATGGTTTAAAATATGATTTGTAGATATATCCAGGGCAGTGGAATTCTCAAAAAATAACCAAAAAAACTTGCTTAAGGACAAAGAATGCAAAACAACATGATATCTTGGCTTTTTTGTTTTAGAAAGGATAACCATATGATAGGAGAAAAGAAACACAGCAGATGTTGCATTTTTGGACTCAAGTTGCAGTATTTCATACAGCAACTCATGAAATTTTAATTGCTAACATGGTTTAGTTGGCAGGGAAAGCAAGTCACATGGACTGAATATGAACAAAAGATTATGAAGGAAAGGTGAATTTGTCAGACAAGTCTTCAGTAAGAGGTGCTCAGCAGGGTGTCCCAAGGTCAGTGCTTGCTCACTTTAGCTTTCCTTGTGCATTTTAATTAGCAATGTGGGAGAGACAAGAGACCCCTGAAAGTGATCTGAAAAAGACTTGCAAAGGGGGATGTTGCCAAGCCCTAGGAAGAAGTCCAAACTGAGATGGATAAGCCCACAAGGTTTAACCTATGGACAAAACAACTGAGGGCTGAGATTATTTATAGAGTCAAACAAGCTCATTGGAGGGACACTAATCAGAGATCCTTATACTACAGAAGCAAAAGGACCCATATCACAAAAAGGTTTCAACTAACGGAGTAAAAGCGGACACCACCATGGTAGGAAGGTCAGGCTGTACTGGACCCAGTGAGCCTGCCCACCCACCTCATCCTACTCAGCCTTCCTATCAATATCAGCCAGAACATGGGCAAAGCCTGTCAGTATATTGATGACCAGCATATTGATGGTCTCTGTCTAGAAAAATAAAATGTTTAAAGAAATATCTATTAGCCATTATTAGGCACTAGCACACAGACCCTTTCACTGTGGCCCAGCCAACAAGCAAGACTCTCCATAACATAGACATTTATGACTTCCACCAAGCCCCATGCCCCTCTGGCTCACTACTCAGTCAGGGAAGGCAAAGATCCCCTTCTCCTGGGATTCGCCCCTACTCCTTGGGAATGTTTCCTGCAGAATTCTGTGGTTCTGACTTTTAGTGAGTCAGTCTCGGGCCCAGAGGGTCCAGTGTCAGGCAGAAGGGGTTGAAAAGGTGAAATAAAGTAGTCAGGCATTTAAAAGGACATGGAGAGAAATGCAGGATCCCTTGAGAAGGGCAGACACAGAGCAGTTAAGAGCACAGATGCAGCAGCTGCAGTGTTTGGGTGTAAGTCCTGAATTTAAACAGCTCTTGCTGCCCTAGTCTCTTCATAAGTAAAATGGGTGCTAGTGAGCATTCAGAGCGAAACACTCAGAAGTGCTTGATGACTGCTAGAAAAACAAATGGAGCAGAGATAAAGATTCCAAGAAGGCTCAAAAGGCACTCTCAACATCCCTAGATGGAGAGGTTTCATATATTTAATTCTCTTGTTTACTTCTCCAAGGACTATTTCTCATTTCTCCTGTCTTGTGTAGACTAATATACCTCTGACATTGTTCCTGCAGTTCTTTATCCCAAGGAAGATGGAGAATAACAAACAAGCAAAGTATGCAGTGAAGTCGGATGGCTGCCAGCAGTGGGCCTTTTGGGGCAAACAGTAAGGAAGGGTTTATGGGTGAGGATGAAGAAAAATACTCATGAATAAGATTCCAAAAGGGCCAGTCAATAGTTCTGAAATTAACAGATGCTTCTTGCTGACTTTAGATACACTTTTTTTTGTTTTGGATCTTCTAGACAAACTGAGAAGCTGTTGAGATGTTAAAAAATTAAACCTGAACTCAGGGTGCCTGAACATAAGCAAAAAACAGATGAGCAAGTGCACCGTTGATCCCTCTTCCCATCACATCTCACCATCAATCAAACAGCCTCTGCCGTGACAATTGTCACTGTCGCCAAAATACAAAGTGGATGTGACTCAACACCACTTCTGCCACAAAGGAAAGAGGACTGGATGAGGGCCTTGCTTACTCAGTGGGGTGGGGTCCACATGCAAGGGCTTCTTAGCACACAGACTCCAAAAGGAGAAGAGGAAAGGCAGGGAACCCTTCAGTGATAATATAAACTGTTGTACTTCTGCTAGTGGCCCCAAAGACAGCTTTGGATGCCATCCTCAGATCTCCTTGAGATTTTCCATTATCTAGAACATAGGAGGTTCTCAACTCGTATCTACAGAATGAAAGAAAAAAAAAATGAAAGAATGCATGCAAGGTGGTGGCTGGGTCACCATAACCCCCTCCAGGAGAAGACAGGGACAAAGCCCTTTGCTAACAAATGAGAGGCATCCTACTTAGTAAAAAGAGAACTGGACTTGGCATTGAGCCTCCAGACCAGATTTCCCAGGGGTCTGGTTAAAAATGTAGATCCTAGAGCTCCCCTCCCCAGGAACTGGGATTCTGGGGCTGGGTCCAGGAGTTTGCCATTTTAACAAGTTCTGTAGGTGATTTCAATTCAGGTAGCCTGTGGTTCATAGTTTAAGGAAAAATTCCTCTAGGTCCCACTAAACTTGAGCCTTCAGAGTTGATCACAGTGCTGGCCACCTTTTTGCCCTCAGGGAATCCTACAGTCTCTCCAAAATTAGTGGATGTCACAACCTCCAAGACCTAAATGCAGAAAGAAACATACTACATGTTGTGGCATGGAAACCCACTCACCAGCAAACAAGCCTCAGACCAGCTAGGAGAGGAGTTTCTGGTTCAACTCCTTCACAGAAAGTGAAAATTGCTCAGTCATGTCTGATTCTTTGCAACCCCATGGACTATACAGTCCATGGAATTCTCCAGGCCAGAATACTGGAGTGGATAGCCTTTCCCTTCTCCAGGGGATCTTCCCAACCCACGGATCGAACCCAGGTCTACCACGTTGCAGGTAGATTCTTTACCAACTGAGCTATGAGGGAAACCTGTAAGAACAGAAGAATAACATTATCTGAACCACAGCCCCTGCCCCACTAAAATTCTTATCACATGAAGTAAGAGCCTTCTTCATAAAAGCCTGTGTCCCTTGAAGAGAAAGGTCCTGGAAGATGTAGAGGTTTTTATGGCTCAGTTTTATTAAGAGGAGAGAGTCAATCTCCCTACTCTAAAGTATAGGTAAATTGAGATCTGAGTATCCCTCAAAACATCATAAAAATTAAATTTTATGTTAATGCTGGATAAATTCTAATGGTGGAGTTTTAGGAAGAACAATTTGACAGAGAAAGAGAAGGGGCTTTGAAATTGAGGGATGTTCCATCGAAAAGCCAACTAATTATCTTGAAGGATCAAATCTGAGACACAGACCCAGAGTTCAGGCAGCAGCCCCTCCCTGGATCAGGAGTTCAATGTCTCAGTGTGTGCTTGTGAGAGAAACCAAACAGGACTAAGGGGAAACTGGTGAGCTGAGCTCCCTGCCTTTCTCCATGGAAGTGAAATGCGATCTGCTTGTTGGATCCAGGTGAAAGGACCAGAAAGACAATGCCCAGCCCTCGCCTGGAAACTGCTGGAACGTAACCTGTCAGCATGGGCTCTCCTCTCTGCAGCCACCTGATGCTCTGCCTGCCTCCAAACCAGGAGTCTTTTCCAGTTTGTTCTACTAGCATCTATTGAGTGCCTAGTGCATACTCTAGGAAGGGCAGGAAATGATCCATTTGCCTAGCATGTGTATACCTGTCCCTCCCGGGTAGTGTCCAGTCTCATACTGGAGACAAGAAGACATCTTTAAAGTCCCCTGTGGAATTTTAAAGAATAAAGGAACAGAAATTCAAAGTATAGGAGCTGGAAGCACTAGCTACTCACCAATGGGTTGTATCCCAAAAATTTCTTTTTAAATTCATTGTTTAGAGATCCAAACATATTTGTTCAAAGGACAGGGGCCCAGTCTGAACTAAAGAATTTATAATGTAGCTAAAACCATGCTGGGCAATAAAAACAGGGGAAATACTTCTGTTCCAGAATTATAGTTAATTGCAAAATAATTTAAAATAAATACTAATTTTAAAAACTAAAAATCATTTAAACAAAAATATTTAAGACTTTTCTTTAGTGAGGACAGCCCAGGAAATAAAGTTTAATTTGAATTTTATGAAGAGGAGGAGGTATGAAAGTATGAGGAAATTCGGACTCAGGGGACGTTAGATTCTTATCTCACATTATTATTTTTTTAATGACATTTTCTGTTTATAAAAATAGTACATGTTTGTCATGGAAATTTTGAAAAATACATTAAAATTAAAAGCAAAAAATATAAATTATGCATGTCCAACAGGATATAACTATTATTGACATCCTAATGTATTTCTGTACAGGTGTTTTGTTCCAAACATATAGGAATGTATTTTTAATTGCAAAACAGAAACATTTTTGTCATCTGCTTTTTCACTTTTTACTATAAAATCATCCATCTTATTACAATACCATCAACACTGTATGTTAGCTTTCTTCTTAATCCTTGCCAAATTGATAAACCAAAACTCAAGTATCATCTTGATTTCTATTTATTCTGTCACTAGTGAGATTGGTCTTTGATTAAATGGTCATTTGTATTATTTTATATGTAAATTATCTTTTGTGTCTTGTGTCTACTTTTCTGCTGGATTACGCATAGTTTTCTTTCAGTTGAAAAGATTATGAATATATATTAATATCTCCTTAGTCATATATACATTACAAATATTTTCATTTAATTTTTAGTTAATTCATGCATCATTTAACACATAGAATCTTTTATTTGTATATAGTCAAATCTAAAATGTGTCTTCCTCTTCAGATGGCATATTACTGAGTTTTTATCTTTTGAAAAGATGATGCATTTACATGGTTACAAGACCAAATCTGTAGAGACAAATATACACAGAGAGGTCTTGCCTCTATCCCCACCTTCCTCACCCAATCATACTGTCTTGTCCTAGTGCTTTTTCTTGCAAATTTTAAAACAATTATTTATTGATCCTTCTGAATTTGTACAGAGTATTACATTTTGAAAAGGGTTGTTTTTTCCCCAGTAAATTTTCTACTTGGCAATGGTTGATAGAAAAGAAAAACTGTTGACCCCTGAACATTTATTTTGAATACATTCATCTTGTTGAACTAATATTTTTCCAGTTGTCTTGGACTTTTAGATTGGTACATAATCTTTCTTATTTATACTGATAATTTAATCCTCTACTTTTAAGTAAGTATATTCTTATTATATTTTATTCTATCTAAGTAAGCGACCATTTTTCTTTGTGATATAATTGTACTACTTAGGCTTTTTAATCATATGTATCTTTTCCAGCTCTTAAAGTGAATGAGCAATGCAACCTCTGGGGTTGCTGTCATCATTTCTATTAACTAGGATGGGCTGTTTTATGGCTTCAGAAAACAACCATAAAATCTTAAAAGCATGGAACAATGAAGACTTAATTTCTCACTTAGGCTCTAAGTCTTTTGTCTCAAGGGCCCATTTCACAATCCAGTGTCCTCCCTTATTGTTGCTCAGGTTAGGGGCAGGAAAGCTGGAAATTTATGCATGGGTTCTTACAACCTCTCTCTGCAAAGGACACACATAATTTCCCATCACATTTTACTGGTCAAATCAAGTCATACAACCATGCCTGCCTTCAAAAGGACAAAGAAATTCTATCCTATATTTGCCTAAAAGGAAAATGACTTGGAAGTATAGGTGGACAGCACTAACAAACTACCATATCAGTCTCAACACACTGTACACACACCAACAGTATGTGTGAATAGATTTTTCACTGTTAATGATAGCCTTTCAAATGTATCTTGGTTTGGGGAGGGTACAGAAGTGATTCAAGTTAATTGTATTAACTGAAAGGTCGGGGCATGCCCCGGGAAAGTGCTGCAAGGCAAATTCCGGAGGCTAGCTAAACTTCCAGGGGCTGGCCCCCTGCAGCCTGGTCCAATCAGGTACCAACATAGAGCCCTCGGACACTGACCACCGCTGTAGCCCGCGCTTTCTTCCTTATATGAAAAGACCTGGCCTGGACGCCCGGCCCGGACTATAAAACCCCTCCCCACCCCTCATACCTTGCAGACTCCCTTTATCTCCTCACTCACCAGCCCCCGGGAGTTCTGCCCGAGAGCGACGCTTAATAAAAGACCTTTACCACCGGTCCTTAGAGGCGGCTTTTTCCTTCCCGCGGCGTTTTTCCTAACATTAACTAGATGATTTTCAAATAGACTCTCTAAATCCAATAATGCTCACCTTCCAGTAAGATTAGAATCCATGCAAAGACCAATTTTTTAATTTATAAATTATTAGGGCTTTTAATTACTTATTCCCTTCCCCTTGTGTGTGTACTTAGTTGCTCAGTCGTGTCCAACTCTTTGCAACTCCATGGACTGTAGTCCACCAGGTTCCTCTGTCCATGGAATTTTCCAGGCAAGGATACTGGAGTGGGTTGCCATTTCCTACTCCAGATCTTCTCAACCCAGGAATTGAAACCATATCTCTTGCCTCTCCTGCATTGGCAGCAGATTCTTCACCACTGCACCACCTGGGAAGCCTCTCTGTCTCTAGAGAGTCTAAATTAATTAGAAGTTACTATGATTTATTGGTGGTTGATTTCCAGATTTAGATCCATAGTCATATACAGCACAGCTAGTAGTTATAAATTCAAGTAGTTCCTAGGAGACCATAGTTTACTTTTAAATCTTACACATTTCATATTACTCAGCCATTAAAAAGAATTCATTTGAATCAGTTCTAATGAGATGGATGAAACTGGAGCCCATTATACAGAGTGAAGTAAACCAGAAAGATAAAGACCAATACAGTGTACTAACGCATATATATGGAATTTTAAAAGATGGTAATGATAACCCTATATGCAAAACAGAAAAAGAGACACAGATGTACAGAACAGACTTTTGGGCTCTGTGGGAGAAGGCGAGGGTGGGATGTTCTGAGAGAATA
Source organism: Cervus canadensis (assembly GCF_019320065.1). Lineage (NCBI taxonomy): Eukaryota > Metazoa > Chordata > Mammalia > Artiodactyla > Cervidae > Cervus > Cervus canadensis. Next base: position 32,274,488 of record NC_057391.1, read on the forward strand.
GCATTGAAACAAGTATCCTATCAAGGGTGAAACAGATCACCAGTCCAGGTTGGATGCATGAGACAAGTGCTCAGGGCTGGTGCACTGGGAAGACCCAGAGGGATGGGGTGGGGAGGGAGGTGGGAGGGGGGATCGGGATGGGGAACACATGTAAATCCATAGCTGATTCATGTCAATGTATGGCAAAAACCACTACAATATTGTAAAGTAATTAGCCTCCAACTAATAAAAATAAATGGAAAAAATTTAAAAAATAATAAAAAAAGAAAAAAAAGAAAGTTTGGGTAGTCCAAGGTGGGACTACTATTGAAAAATTACCACCAACTGGGAGGCTTAAGCAACAGAAATTTATTTCTCCCAGTTCTGAAGGCTGGAAGTCAAAGCTCAAGGTGTCAGCAGGGTTGGTTTCTCCTAAGGACTTGCTCCTTGGCGGGCAGACAGCTGCCTTCTCATCTCACCCTCCTCACATGGTCTCTCCTCTGTGGCTGTGCAACCCTGGTCTCTGGCTGTGTATCCCTGGTCTCTGGCTGTGTGTCCAAACATCCTCTTCTTACAAAGCCACCAGGCATATTGGCTTAGGGCCGACCCTAATGGCCTCATTTTAACTTAATCATCTGTTTAAGGCCCTATCTCTAAATACAACCATTTTCTGAGGTTCAAGAGTTAGAGTCCAACATATGAATTCTGGGGGAACACAATTCAGTCTTTAATAATATCCTAATTTTACCCAATATTTATCTTGCTAATGCATGTTATTATTTTCATATTAAAAATCCATCTCTCATTTTTATTATGCTTATTAATAAAGTCTTACCTCTTTCTTTGTATCACTAAATTCATAGTCAGTCAGGTACAAGGGCACTCAGTTGACAGCCTAGTAGCAAGGATGTCTGATGTGGTGAGTTTCTGTCTTTTATCCTGGAAGCTGGGGATTCATATAACTGGGTTCTCTTTTTGGCAGTATCTGTATTCCTCTCCATATTTCAGCATGCATGGTGTAATATGTGTATGCCAGCTTCAACACTAGGGGCAGTCAATTACCTCAATAGGAAATCTACACTCAAGGGTTAGCTATTTGGCAATATTCAGGAAGTAAAAACAAATGTTCCAGCTATCCATAACCTGAGCAGAGTCCTTCCCAAAGCAACCTTGGGTGGGCTTTGGCAATACTACATTATTTCAAATAGTTCTCGGCCTCCCAGAGAGTCTGTGGGTTACCTTACAGATCATTTTTGTGACAAATCCCTTTTCTGCTTAAACTAGCCAGAATCCATTTCCTTGCTGTCAACTCATCTGACTGATACTCTTTTTAAAGTTTACTGTATATAGCACATAGTATTTCTAGAAACCATATATAGTTTATCTCCTCTCACACAACTAAGTCACAGGTTGATCAGCTTGCCTGTCTACATTTGGCCATATTAGACCAAAAGCAGCAAGGGGAAGAATTAGAGAAAGATATCATGTCAGACGGGCTTCTCTGGTGGCTCAGCAGTAAAGAATCTGCCTGCAATGCAGGAGACTTGGATTTGATCCCTGGAGCAGAGTATGGAAACCCACTCCAGTATTCTTGCCTGGCAAGGCCCATGGACAGAAGAGCCTGGTGGGTGATAGTCCATGGGGTCACAAAGAGTGGACACGACTGAAGCAACTTAGCGCGCGCACACACACACACGCATCATGTCAGAACTAGAAGAGACTGTAGCAATTATCTAAATGCAGATGAAGAGACAGAGCCCTAGAGAGAAAAGATTGTTCAACACCACACCTGTTTTCATCCTTACTGCCAAAAGAATTGTTTAAAGTAACTCTTGTAACTCATTCCATAATTCTCAGCCTAAGGATTCTTTTCATTTAGATCTAATCTCTAAACCTATTTGTGTAAGCCTGAAAGTATGAATACAGTCAGTGTTCCTAGTTGTTGGGGCTGTAACTTAGAGAACAATTTTCTATTTCAATTTAGACCCATAACCCAAGGTGACAGACAAAGACATGGAGAAAAGGAGACCCAGCTGGGTCTTTACTAGATACGCACCAGAGCCAAGCAGTGTTACCTGTGCTGCCCCTCACCGTGGCAGGGAGCCCCCAGCCTCAGCCGTGGTGCATTACAGGGTCATGGGCCTATCTTGCTCTATTCCATCTCTGTATCGAACAACAGCTCAGCCAGGCGTTAGGTCAGCGCCTATTAGGGGGCCACGGAAACTTCCCTGACTGGGGCGCTGAGAGGGGAACAAGGTCCTGGTACCTGAACCTGGCCTGCATATCTTCCTTAACCAGGCCAGGCTAGCCAGGGCGAGCACTGCTATTTTTATGGATGTCATCTAGGGCCATTCACTTCTCTGTGTTGGTCATCCAGCTATAGCTATGGTTGGAGGGTTTTTGTTTTTTCCTTTGAGTTATGTGTGTGTGTTTTAAACCTACACTGTTCAAAGAAAAGACATTTTTCTTGGACCACAACAAAGCATGTTTTCTGAATTAGATGAATTTTCACAAAGGATTAGTCTTTAAGCCCTTGTGAGCTTAAAAATAGACTGAAAACTACTTCCTAAATCTCTTTTTGAAATTAAAGTGTTTCTGTGAGTATGTATAGTCTTTGTGAGGGGAGAGAAAGGGGAGGAAGGTTAGCATAATTAAGCAGATTCAGAAAAAAAAAATTATTTCTCACATTACTCCATGCTCTGAGGCTTATTCCTATTTTATTTTGTTTTTTTTCTAAGGTATTTAAATGAATACTTTTATCCAAATGAAGATATTTTTAAAATGAAAGAAAATAGAGCTTATTATCTACTTTCCATCTGGCAAAGGGCTTTCTAGGCAATTTAAAAAATTCTATAGCATTTTCTTATTTTGTTTTTTTAATTTTTGGTGTACACATTACTAAATGAACCATGAATCAAAGAGAAAATTTCAAGGAAAATGAGAAAATATTTTGAATTGGCATTTGTAATTTGTCCCTTCTTGCATTTTCCATACTCAGTTTTGTAGAGTTTTATTAATTTTTGAGACTCCGTCCTGTTGATAATAAAACTTATCCTGGATATATGTTCCTTCATTCATTCCTCTTGTATTCTTAATAGTTGACTGTGTACCTTCCAATTCAAGGCTCTGTGCTAAGAGAAATATACAGGAAGGAACCTTGAGTATTTAAGAGAAGGATGTTGATAACACATACAAATTGAAAGTACCATGATTTGAGCTTCTGAGATTTTGGACTAATTAAACCTCAGGAAATGCAGCGTCTATGTTGCTGGCAAAGCTGCCAACAAAGGAGATAATAGACAGAACAATCCACAGTAGATTTCATCAGCCAAGAAACCTCAATTCATTATGTCCATGCAAGGAGAAAGTTAATTACTGGCTTTGGTTAATTGCTTTCCTGGCTCTGTAGTATTATCTTACCACAGAAGGCAAGAGAAGCCAAGAAAGAGTTGAAAGAACTGCTCTTCCAAAATACACTGGGGAGAATAAAAAACACAGATGTTCCTCTCCAGGGCCCTTGGTCAGAGCCTCCTGCCCAGATTCTAAAACAGTTTAGTGAAAGCAAAAGTGGTGGCTGTGAATGTCAACACATTAATTGATCTTTCCTCTTTATCCAAAGACCCAAGCCTTTCTGAACAGTCTTCCGAGACTAAGCTTAGATACCATTTCTTCATGAAAGCCTGCTGTGACCTTTTCAACCCCTACCCCACTCACACAACAGGCCAGGAGAGGCCCCTTCTCACTCCCATGCATCCTTGCCTACCCCTCACAGCTCATCCCTCAGCGTCAGGGTTGTGGGTCTGTGGGTCCCCTCCCTCACAGGCCTGGTGGCCAAGTGGTAGGTCTTAGGCACAAATAGGCACTTAAGAATAACACATACTTACATAAATGATGAAATTTTCAGAGCATGCATTTACAGGAAAACATAAAAAGAAATTACTCATTGTGTACATTTAAATAATAAAGACTACACTAAGGCAGCTTACATTTATAAACAGAACAAAATCTGGCACATAGAAGATAAAAGAATGACCTGTCCTACAGGGTATATGTAACTCACACCATCTTCCAAAATGCCTAAAGGGTGAAATTAGCCTAAAGGTAACTCTAATCACTGAAGACATAGGGGCCATTATTTTTAATAGTGGGAAGCATTTCAGAACAGGATGTTGACACACAGGCACACTGAAGGCATCATGAGTTAAGATATAGAAATCTTACACCAAGGAAAGCTTTAGCTGTTGGAATTCACTCATCAAACTTTGCAAGATTACTGCACGTAGAGAATATGTGAGGTTACCATCAAATAAACAAATTACATGGAAATGTGAATTGGTATACGTAATTATTATTCTGCTCCACAATAGTTAGCTATCAGTGGCAAGCAATTCATGTAATTATTATAATAATTAGCACAGCTAAATTATACTTTCCTTCCCCCCTCTGGCTTAATTTATTCTCTGCTATGTGGAGAAGCGCCAGTGTCTACAGTGGTCCACAGTGTCTGCAGGGCCTACCACACCTGCACACGGGTGCAGACATCAAAACACAGACCCCTGTGCACCCAGAGCCCTGAATGTCTTTCACAAACTGGCCTGATATTGTTCAGTGGGGTGCTCCTCATTTTTCTCCCTATCTAGTCTCCTCCTTATGCCCCTCAACCAGGGAGGACTCAACTTAGGTTGGGCCTGAAAAGTATACCGTTTAGAGGGTTTTACTTAATTAAATAATATAAAATTTCCAATTCAAAGGTAAAAATGAATCATTACTTAAAACGAGAAAAGTCACAACAAATTAGAAAATACTTAAACAAATGCCACAAACATCACAAAATCCAAAAAAAAGTTGCATTATACATTTCTATAACACTTTTCCATAGACTACTTTCTGACTCCATACATGTCAACATTTGTTTCTTCTTCATGACACACACACATCCACATCAGAGACTACATATGCCATGATACTACCTTTAACCCCACACCTTCCTGTTAGATACCAGGTGGGCACTAGGAATACTCACGGAAGCCATCCTGAGGCAACGACAGCTAGTCGTTACTTCACTGTATGTAGAAGGGACTTCAAACCATATAAATAAGATCTCTCTTCTATGTCCCCCTTTATTAGATCCAGAAAACTCCTGTAGTCACTCTAACTCTTCAACATGAGAGGGAGAGTGAATGAAACAAGTTAGAATGGAAAATTCAGTGGACTTAACCAATTGCAGTTAAAATATCTTATTTTTATAAATGCTACCAAGTATGAGGCCATGTGAACATATCAGTAGAGCCCCTCTGTGGCCTTGGAAGGAACCCAGGCACATGAGGAGCCCTGAAACTTAAGTTCCATCAACTTGTTGGTAAAAACACCTCTGCCCTCCTCCCATGCCCCATCCCCCATGGAATCCAATTCCCAACCTACCTACAAGGCCATGAGACTCAAGACACCCAGCGCCACTCTTAGAGAAGGACAGACAGACCCATAAGGGAATCAGGAAGGGTGAAGCCACATAGGTGCCCTCTGCCTTGAAGTCTTGGGACAATGAGGGACAGAGGGAGTGGTCATAAAGTTCTGAGATAAGTCAAAATTCTGAACTCAAACAAGTAGACTCCAGGTCATTGAATAATGAACTAAGTGCTTGCCTGGTGGCTCAGATGGTCAAGAATCCACCTGCAATGCAGGAGACCCGGTCTGAACCCTGGGTCAGGAAGATCTGGAATGGCAACCTACTCCAGTATTCTTGCCTGAAGAATTCCAAGGACAGAGGAGCCTGGTGGGCTACAGTTCATGGGGTTGCAAAGAGTCAGACACGACTGAGCGACTGACACTTCCACTTTCAAGTGCTTTCCATGTGTTGCTGCAATTCATCCTCACTAAATCCCTGAGGAGAAGCGGAAGGGAAAAGGAAGAGGAGGAGGACGGAAGTGAAGAGGAGGAGGAGAAAAGGAGAAGGAGATAAAATAGGAAAATGGAAAGGGAAGAAAATAGAAGAAAGGAGGCTGGGGAGGGGGGTGGAGAAAGAGAAAGATGTCCTCCTGTACACCTCTTCCCTGGGAAGCAATAGTGCTTATCTTTGGTGTCATAATAAAATTAAAAGCTTTTTTCAGACTACACACTCATCCTCTTAAATTAGAAAGAGTGACAATTCCCTTGGCTCAGTTCTACAAAATCCAAGTTGTCATGATCTCACTATTAAGAAAGGGATCAGGGTAAAAACAACCTCCCAAGAGATGGATATCACTGAAAACAAATGCCCAGGTAACCCAGCCATTTGGGTGCTGGCCACATTTCCCAGTGTCATGTGAATCTCTCATCCAGACTGAAATTGGACGCCAATCTCCACGTCACATTTAATCTTAAAAATTCTTCACACAAGATTTGGGGTTTTCTTTATTTGTGCCTGTCTTACCCTTTTAACTGACACTCATAATTTTCTTCCAGAGGGAGAAAAAATAACAATAGAAAATTTGGAAATATCACTTAATCTGGACTGCACATGGGATAAGTGTTCAGAAAATTTGAAAAATTATCATTAATAAATGGGTGGTGTGAAATAGAACCTCAGAAAAGTTAAATTCTTTAGGAGGAATGTGTTTCATTAGCATCAGAAGCCAACTCCCTCATAGCAGTCCTGGAAACTCCATTGTGTCACAGCCTGGCAGACTCATAGTCTTCCTTAGTGACAGGGACCTCTGGACGTCATTCCATTCCAGATTAACTACCAAATCCATACTATTGGTAAAGACAACCAGAAAACATTTCACAATCTATCTCAGGAATGTTCTGATGCATTATCACTCTCACTTTTAGGAAATCCTATATCATTTCCAAAGACACTGGTATTGCTCCACATCCTTTATGAAAGTAACAGGATCAACACCTTTACAATTTCAATACCAAAAAAGGCACAGAATTCAAGCATATTCTACTCTTCTGCAAGCTAACTTGCCTATTTGGTTTTTTAAATCTTTAACCATCCCTGTGGCTCTAATACACAACCAAGGTACTCCCTGGGCCTTTCATTTGTGGTCAGAACGACTAAACATCTCACCCTACAAAAGATTAGGTTGGTATTGGACAGAAGGATTATTTCACAATTCCTAGAAACCCCGGAAGACCAGATGCCTCAGCTTCCATAAAACTTGCTTGAGAATAAAAGTGATTCTTCATCGTGTCCTAGGCTGGGTAAATCTGAAGTGATATCATGTTTCTAAACATGCGTTCTGTTTCTAAAGCAATTGGCAATCCTGACTTCAAGCCAAAGTGTAACACTCTCCTGGGAGCAGTGGTAAACATTTCAGTTAACTTGAGAGTGGGGTCCAGGAGGATTGGGACTCCATTTGAAAGGAAGAGAAGGGAATACGTAGTGCAGGTGGGCCTTTGGTTAACAAACTAACATCAGTCTTTTCTGCTGTCTTTCCTTCCTCTCTCTTGCCTAGCCCTCTTTAGCCTCCCACCTCTCCCAACTGTGGGCACATACCTTGCTGTTAACTGGCAAATTGGGAAGCATTTCTGCTGATTTACTACTAAAACATTTTTGAAATCATATGAAATGAATTTCAAAGAGTGAAACCCCATGAAGGTCAAGACTTTAAGCTGGAGGTATGAGCACTTGAAGTGTTTTCTGGACTTCCCCCCAATCAACACGTTCAAAAGTCACTTCACCTCCTTGAACCAACCTCTTCATCTGTTAACTGAGAAGTTGGACCAGAAAGCTCTTTCTGGCTTAAAAAAGTTCCAAGGTTTTATTTTGGAGGAACTTGAAGTCCTGGTGGAAAGAGAAGAAACTGGGATGCAGGAGGTATGCTTTGTACTCATTAAATCAAGTCCCAAGGATGACTATGGTTTCCCAGCTCCCTTCCCTATTAGTAAGTGCCTATGGATGTGTGGTCTTCTTGCAGGGTGACAAACTATGAAGAAAAAAAAAAGTTTCTACAATGAAACTCAAACCAGCCCATCCTTATTGATGCCCCAGAGGGGCATCAAGATGATAAAACATAAAAAGTTGAATAGAGAATAGTTTGAGGATCTAGTGGATAACATGGTGACTATAGTTGATAACACCATATTGTATCATTGAAATCTGCTAAGAGTAGAATTAAATGTTCTCTCTCACACACACAAAAAGTAGCTATGTGAGGTGATAGACGTGTTAATTAACCCAATGGATGGAATACTTTCACAATGTTTCATATCATCACATTGTATGCTTTAAGTATTTTACAAGTTTATTGGTCAATTACACCTCAAGGAAGCTGGAAAAAAAAGTTGAATAGAGAGAAGAGTATGAAAGGGGAGTCAGAGAGACTGGTCTCAAATGCAGGGCTTTCCATCATCCACCCTGGCCAGCCCTGCACCCCTAGGCTCAGGTCAAAATCTCATCATTTCCTTTGTCCATCCTCTTGCCCCATATCCTCAATTTCCCAACAGATCAATTTCCCAACTCCTTCACTCCGATAAGCTTATTCTGGATACTCTTTCCTGAACACACTGGACTATACCTCCCAGTTCCCCAAAGAAGGGATGCAAAGACACAATAACATCAGAAGTCAAGCTCTGTCTCTCCAGTCAGCTGTGAGTCATGTTTGGGGCTAGCAGAGCCTGCTGGCAAAAGAACAGGGAGAGAGAGAACAGCGCAGCTTTTCTGGAAAGCACCTTAATAATATACGTGAAGAGTCTTTGAAGACATTTTTATCCTATGACCTGTTCTTATTTCTCTTACCGTAAAAAATTCAGGAAGGTTAAAGCAAAGTGTGTGAAAAGACAACCTAAGCAGAGGGAATTTAAAAGCTTCATGAGTTACAATATTTGTGGCTCTAAGTAACAGAAAGACAACAACTTGGCCTAACTAATAAGCTTCCCTAGTAGCTCTGATAGTAAAGCATCTGCCTGCAATGCAGGAGACCTGGGTTCAATCCCTGGGTCAGGAAGATCCCCTGGAGAAGGGCACAGCAACCCACTCCAATATTCTTGCCAGGAGAACTCCATGAACAAAGGAGCCTGGCTGCCTACAGTCCACGGGGTTGCAAAGAGTTGGACATGACTGAGTCACACACACACACACACACACACAATAAGTACATATCCAGAGAAATCTGGAGGTATCATGGCCTTTAAGGTTGGCAGCTCAAAAATGTGCTCTGACTTACAGTTCTGTTCATCTCTCTGCTCCTCCTTCTCCAGCGTTGGTCTCATATTAAGTCTGGTTCCCCTAGTAGCACCCAACACAGCTTGCCAGCATTCACACTCAAATGGAGATGGAGAAAACCTGACTTCACGTGGCTCTTTCTTCCAAGTAAGAATGTTTTCCCAGAAGCCTTCAGCAAAACTCTCATTGGCCAGAACTTGGCCGGGAAGAGGGAGACAGAGGCATTAAAGCGATAGTCCTACCTCTTCCCACTGAGATCAATTCCCCAAGAGTATTGCTTCAATTCTGTGGGGGAGGGGTACAATGTTTTGGGGGGTCTATCACCTCTTCTACCCCAGGAGCTCAGGCATAACTGCAGGAAATGCTGGAACTGGTCTGGGAGCTGGTGAGTTTCCAGTCTTTCTGGGCCATGAGCTGAGTATAAAGGGATTTGGAAATTCAAATATTGGAGCTCTTTCCAAGCCCAAACCTTTGGATACTTACATTCTAGTCCTTACACATTTGAAAATAAAATCTATTTTGAAAAACTAAAGAATGGAGGGCAATGAGTAGTGTGGTAAGAAGAATGCATGTTTCCAGAGAAGAAACAAGTCAATTTAAAGTTGCAGGAGAACATCTCCTGAAGGAGAGGGAAGCCTGAGTTGATGTTTGATTGAAAGATAATAAACACCTGTTGGTAACTTCCCTCTGGCTCTGACCATCCAGGTGGCTGAACTAAAGCAACTCTGAACCACGATTTAGGGAAAATATACAGAGGGAATGAATATCTGATGTCTTCATTTTAGAGATGCTAGGATTTTGGTCCATTCTAGAATACAATAGTTGGCTGCTGTTCACTTCTAGGAAATTACTAATAAAAATGCTGAACATTTCTAGCATTTTTTAAAAATTCCTACACAAAATACAGCACACCTTGCTTCTCTTTGCTAGATAAGCAATTTTTTCCTCAATTATCCTGCTCTTTTTAATGACATGCAGTTTTCAAGGTAGCTATTACTGACAGTCCTGTTCCTCCTATTCACGGGCAATGATTTTAGATCAATTCCATATCCAATTAGGGGGAACTTAGAAAAATAAAATCCTATAGATGTCATATACTTAAAAATGTCATATACTTTATTTTAAATATGTAATCCTCAATTATGACAACTTAGCAAAGCAAGAACCATATCCTGTCCCTGGAAGGCCCATCCCTTGAGTCCATGTCAGATTATTGGCCTGAAATCCCAGAACTTGCAGGTCAAGGATACACACACACAAGAGGGAAATATCACCCATATTAAAGGTATAGTTTTTCTTTCCCCTTTTCCCATCCTGCTTCTCCAAGAAGTATTTAGGTTTCTGAGGAATATTTTCAGCACACGTTGACCAGCAGGAATGTGGGTGCACTCCAATCAGTGACCCAATCACCCTTTCCCCTGGATCCTTCCTTTCCACCAGAAAAACTGGAGTCCCACAGTTTGGGCAAGGCCTCTGTGTTGGAGTGCCTTCGTGAGCTTTCTCTGACATGAAAGCTCTTCCCCGCTACCATACAGATCACCTTCCTATTTGCAGGGTATATAACAGACTGTAGACTTCTTCTTCTTTTGTTGGAAGAAGCCAAGTTCCAAGAAAACTCCAGAGGAATGCCTACAGTCCTTCAGTCCTGGAAGTGGCTAGCCTGAAGGGTCATCCCAGTAAGCTTCTGCTCTGTCCTTACAGCTAAGCCTATAGGAGGAGATGATCTAAAAGGGGCAATGTACCCTGCTTTTGTGAGCCCCTTGTGGCCCCCAAACCCTCCATTCATCTATATAAAATTAACAAGTGGGCCAGAGGAGCAGGGGACCATCAGCACATCTTCTGAAAACTGTTCCTAAGTACCTGGTATTATCAGTAGCAAGTGAAAAAAAAAAAAAGAAAAGTCACCTTTCAAGGAGCTAACAGGATGCTAGGAAGAAGGAAGGGGAGGGGCCTGTATGGCTGCTGACTCTGGAATTGTCAGATCTGTTTGATGAATCATTACCTATGACTTTCACGACAGGAATCTGATTTGACTAATCATCCAATAGAGGCTTTTATTTCTGTCTCCGAGCATGTGAAATCTATCTGTCAGGTTTAGTAACTACTTAAGCAACAAACCTAGGAACATACTTGTCATCTTCTAGAGGTGTTTGCTGTGTACTGAGTAACTAGAAAACACTCCGTCACCCACATGCCCCTTGTCACACAACACTCCCACACAAGAAAAGTGAAATTGCCAGTCAGATGAATGTTTACACACGTGTGGGTGTTGGGAATCTGGCCAGGTGTGAATGCTAAGGAGGGAAGTGAACCCTAGGGCTTCCCTTGGCCAGTGGCTGAGATCCTTATTTGGTGAGGCTACTACCTGCGCCCTGGGTCCCAGGGCCAGCCTGATATTCTGGGATCACAGCAGGGGAAGTGTGGCTGCTGACGTCCCAGCCGAAGAGATGAATGGAATTCCAGGCAGCTGGAGTCATGCTGGCTTGGGACGGACGGTGGCTTGGACACCAGACTTCCAATGACAGAAGCATTAAGCAAGCGGCAGCACTCATGGCAGTTGGTGCACCCACAGAAATGTAACCCACACCTCAGTTTCGGGAGCCTAAAAATGAAAAGAACGTTCAAGGAGCGGGGCGGGGGGCTGGGGGGGAGTGGGAAATAAAATGATAGGAAGAAGGTAATTTATTACTCCATGAGTCTATTCTGTAAATAGTTCAAGACCCTGGAGCCAGATGGTGCTTCAAACCCTCCAACCAGGAGTCACGTTAAGCAGCACGAGTGGGCACAAAAAACTGTTTTTCAAGACACAATTTCCAATTTGGCTTTAGGAAAGTGGGTAAGAATAAGTTTCCTTAACATTCCTGACTAGAAAGAAGCTGTCCGCTCGCTTCCCCTTGATCAGAATTCGCACATCGCCCCCAAGCGGCCAGCCGTGGAAGCGCCGCAGCAAATGGGAGATGGCACTTTCGCGGGGACTCGGGCGGCAAGCCCCTGCGGAAAGGCTGCCCCGACGCGCGAGGGAAGCCGAGCCCGGTACCCTCATGCTGGCCAGAGCGACACCCACTCACGTCCATCGGGGGGCAGGCGGAGGGCAGGCGTGGGGCGAGGGAAGGGGCGCTAAGCGGGTCCCGTGGTCCCCACCCCACCTGAATGGATGGACGAGGGTCAACAAGTACCCAAGAGGGAACTCCTTCAGCTACGGATTCCCTCTTGGTCCCATGTTACCCCGTTGGGCTTAATTTTTTCTGAACAAAGGGTTCTCTCCCCAAGTGTCCACCCTTCAGCCGTCGCGCAGGCATTCAAGGGGAATTTGCCTGAAAGCTTCTCTAAGGGTCTTGGTTTGGGCGGCTAGGGCCCCGTCGGCTCGGGATGCTCGCACAGGGCTTGGGGCCGCTCGGCGCCAGAGCCAGAGTGCTGAGCCCGTGAGCGCCAAGGCCGCGTGGGCGGGCACCTATTTTTCTGAGAAGTTCCAGTGCTCCTAGGCCCCGACCCCCGCCGCCCCCCTTCACCTTCTAGCTGGAAAGTTGTGCGCCAGGCAGCGGGGGGCGGAGAGAGGAACCCAGACTGGCCCCCCTCCCGCTTCCTGCCCCGCGGCCTCCCATTGGTCAAAGGAAACCCCAGGAATGTGAGCGCCCCTTTAAAAGCGCGCGGCTCCTCGCTTCGCCAGCCACTGCACTCGGGCCGGCCGCTGGGAGCCCACCCTGGCGAGCTCTCCCAGCCGCAGCCTCCGAATCCACGGCCTCCACCCCGCGCCTCTCCAGCGCTCCATCCCGTTGCTGCGCCTTTGTCGCCGGTCCGGTCCGCTGCATCCGCGTCCGCACAGGTAAGGAGTCCCGGGCGGCCGCCGCGGAAGAGTGCTGCCCTGGCCAGCCACCTGGAGCTCCCAGGCTTCAGCGCCTCCGGGACCCCGGAGCTCAATGCTTTCTGCCTTCCCCATGCTGTCGCTCCCAGCCTCTGGGGCTCTGCTTGTGAATGGGCTCCAGAGCCATCCTCTCCAGCCTTGGGGTTCACAGAGTAACCCACCAGGACCCCCCAAGAGTTTCTTCTTTTCCCCAAGTCCTATCAGTCCTCTAGAAAAGGACTGTGCCTCCCTGCGCCCCTAAACTACATCTCCTGGTTCAGTGTTTACCCTTAACTTCTCAAGCCCCTCCCCAGTGGCTGGTCTTGCCCCCACCACCTCTTTAAAGCGGTAATCTCCCCTCAACTCTTATTACTTTCTTCCTGATGCTCTCTCCAAAGCAAAGACGGTTGCCCTTCCTTCCAGCAAATCTGGGCCCAAAGGGGGATCCCCAGGGCCCCAGCCCCAAGGGCAGCCAGGTTATGCCCACACTCCCTGCTTGGCAGCCTCTGACCCTGGGCTCTCCGCCCCGTGCTGCAGGCTCCTTGCTGGGCGCAGATAGCTCCGCCATGGGGCTGGCCTGGGGACTCGCTGTCCTGCTCCTGTCGCACGTCTGCGGCTCCAGCCGCATTCCAGGTGAGTCTGCGTAATACCTCGTGTGGGGGAGGGACGGGGAGGAGGTCGGGTTACCCCAGGTGCGGTCCCTCCCTGTGCACTCCTCTCTCAGCCGCTTCTCCCCTGAGCCCTGACCAGACCTCAGGATGCCGGCTCCCTCTGACTGGGGCATTTACTTAGCTCTTCCAGTGGCTGTCAAGGGCTTTCATCCGGCCCTCTGCCTCACCCCCGCCCCCAGAGCTGAGCCTCCACCCCACACTCCACCCAGAGGGCTCACCCTGTGTCCTGCTCTTGTCTAACAGAGTCTGGGGGAGACAACAGTGTGTTTGACATCTTTGAACTCACCGGAGCTGCCCGCAAGGGCTCTGGGCGCCGACTGGTGAAGGGTCCTGACCCTTCTAGCCCAGCTTTCCGCATCGAGGATGCCAACCTGATCCCCCCTGTGCCTGACAAAAAGTTCCAAGACCTAGTGGATGCTGTGCGGGCGGAGAAAGGTTTCCTCCTCCTGGCCTCCTTGAGGCAAATGAAGAAGACCCGAGGCACCCTGCTGGCCGTGGAGCGGAAAGACCACTCCGGCCAGCTCTTCAGCGTGGTCTCCAATGGCAAGGCGGGCACCCTGGACCTGAGCCTGACCGTGCAGGGGAAGCAACATGTGGTGTCGGTGGAAGAAGCACTCCTGGCCACTGGCCAGTGGAAGGGCATCACCCTGTTTGTGCAGGAGGATAGGGCCCAGCTGTACATCGACTGTGAGAAGATGGAGAATGCCGAGCTGGATGTCCCCATCCAGAGCATCTTCACCAGGGACCTGGCCAGCATCGCCAGACTCCGCATTGCCAAAGGAGGTGTCAATGACAATTTCCAGGTGAGGCCGCTTTGATTCCTGATCCCTGGGGTTGACTGCTAGGCAGCTTATGACCAGGAGGGTGATAACAGGAGAGGCAGGGGTTCCAGTATAGGAAATATTGCCTGTGCACTAAAGCAGTGGTTCTCACACAGTAGGGAGCAACAGAATCACCTGGAGAGCTTACTAAAATCGATACTGCTTGATCCCACCCCTCGAGTTTTGGATTCAGTAGGTCTGGGATGGGGCCTGATAATTTACATTTGTAACCGGTTCCAAGGTTAAGTTGGTGCTGGTGTTCTAGGGATCAGACACTGAAAACCTCTAAAGGAAACAATGATTTTCCTGTAACTGCCCATTCAAACCTTAAATACTCTTCATGCTCTTCTCAAGAAAAAAATTTCAAATGCATTGCACCAATTATAATATTGCTTGAAGTGGATACTTTTTATGAGCAGAATAAATACCACTTTGCTATTTGCTTCCTCATAGGGATGTAACTGATCCCAAAGAAAAGATTAAAATAGTGGCTATTTGCTGCTGCAGTGTCTTCCTTGCTTAAACCTCTAGATCTTTGGGTCTGTGGCTTTGAAACTCCCACATTTAACTGTTTGACACTGGAGAGTGTCATTGTATCCTCCGGTCTCAATATCAGATTCCATTTCCTGTATCCCCAAGTAGGCCGATAACTGAATTCTTTGTAAAAGACTGCAGACTTGGCAGAAGATACAATTAAGAGTTTTGAAGTTATTTTGCAATTCCTGTGAATTTGGCAATTCACCAACAGTTATTTGGTGTGTTATTTTGACACGGTGATCCTGAAAGGGAGTTCTTTTCAAATTTTAGAACATCTGTTGTGTGCTCTTTCTGGCATAAACAGTCCCCCCTCCCACTGACCCCACAGCCCCCACCAACACTCTACAAACAGTGTGTATCCTCTGTTCACAGGGGGTGCTGCAGAATGTAAGGTTCGTCTTTGGAACCACACCAGAAGACATCCTCAGGAACAAAGGCTGCTCCAGCTGTAAGCATCCCTCTGTTTTTAGGGCATATGGGAAAGTGAAGGCATTCCACCCAAAATAAGCTGAGAAACTTAAGCAATGGTGATTGTGCATAAATTACCCCAGGTAACATAGTAACCTTTATATAAAGGTGACCTCAGTTTTCCACACTCAACGGTCCCCTTCTTTTGCATCCCTCACCCAAAATGAAATGTCTTTTAGAGTTAGGATGCCTAGGGGTTGGCTGGTGGGAGCATCTACTTGGAGATATTCTCCTACTTTCCTCACTGAGTGCCTTTGATCCTTGGCAGCTACCAGCGTCTTTCTCACCCTCGACAACAACGTGGTGAATGGGTCCAGCCCTGCCATCCGCACCGACTACATTGGCCACAAAACAAAGGACCTGCAGGCCATCTGTGGCATCTCATGTGACGAGCTGTCCAGCATGGTCCTGGAGCTCAGGGGTCTGCGAACCATTGTGACCACGCTGCAGGACAGTATCCGCAAAGTGGTCAGTGGCCTCCGCCCCCCGCCTGTTAGCAGGAGCCCCTGCATGTGTGTCCCCGATGATGCCGAGGGACGGAAAGTAAGGCTCGATGCTAATCACCTTTCTCCTGCTTTTAGACCGAAGAGAACAAAGAGCTGGCCAACGAGCTGAGGAGGCCCCCACTCTGCTACCACAACGGGGTCCAGTACAGGACGGGTGATGAGTGGACGGTGGACAGCTGCACCGAGTGTCGCTGCCAGGTGAGGCTCTCGGCAGACAAGCACGGATTGACAGCACTCTCTGAAGAAAGACCCAGATGGCTGCGGAGGCTCTTTCCATGTTCCATGGCTGGATACCCAAGTGGTGTCTTTCTCTTAAGATGCAGTTATGACATCTATAAACATCATTTAAATGCTCAGAGGTTTTCAAAGTCTTAATTATACCCCAGGCTAAGGATAATATCTAAAAGAATATATCTATTTAAACATCTCGGTAACTTACCTGCTTTAGTTCAAGAGCTAAGTGTTGAATATCAGGTATGTAAAACTGAGTTGGAACTTTCTCCCCCCGACCTGATTCGTATTCAGCTATGACATGGAGATTCTTTAATACAGTACTGATTGCTGTTCAGATCACTTAGCCCAACATTGTTAGAACTATCCACTTACCTCAGATGGTACTGCCTGCAGCATATGTGTCCTTCTGGCTCACCCCCTACCCAACATCAAGGGCAGAGGGGTTTGGGGGTGTTACCTGGCTCATGGCGCAAAGTCAAGCTTAAATACAAATCATGGATTGCCGGATTTGGGAGCCACCTTTACTAAATTCCCATTCTTGTCCAATATTATATAAAGCCATATTTATATATGAGAAAGTAAGATGCTCATTGATCTTCTTTTCCCCATAAACATGTAATTTAAAAATTTTAAAGTCCTGGCTGAGTTTCAGGAGTTTGATTTTAGACACAGAGTAACAGATCTGACTCATGATATTAGGTGGTTCCAATTGCATAAATTCATGCTGTTCTGTGCATGAAGAAGTGACTAAGTGGCAATTGAGAAGAATTCTAGAGGGTTGAAGTAACAAGTAGCCAGCACTAGAACTGTCTCTACAGTACTGGTGGCTGCCAAAAGACAGGCAGATCTTTTATTAAAATCATTCCACCAGAGCATTTATAGCCCAGACGAGATTTCCACTTGTAATTGAAACGTTTCCGTATGTAAGCTTCTGCTTGCAATATGCTTCGTACTCATTTCTCCTTCACTGTTGCCCTGCAGAACTCGGTTACCATCTGCAAAAAAGTGTCCTGTCCCATCATGCCCTGCTCCAACGCCACAGTTCCTGATGGAGAATGCTGCCCGCGGTGCTGGCGTAAGTCCCTAAAATTGTATAACCATGCTTTAGTGACTGGATCAATTGTACATAATGCTGGAATACCCGTCCCATCTCTGTCACATGTGTTCATTCAGCTTCTTGGGGCAGCATCTGGCTAACCGATGGCTTGTCTGCTATATAGAGCCAAAAAAATGCCGTTATGACTAAACTTAATTACCCACCCTGGATTATGGTGTAGACAATAACCTTAGTATAGTTTATTGAATATGATTCTGTGCTTTGAGAAAAGAAGAGATGAATTGGTAGCAGCAATAGCTTTAAGTTGACTGGATTTAGAATCTGACCTTATGGCCTAGAGTCAGGAAAAATCTGCTCACTGGAGAAATTGATGGACTTAACTGGGCCTGAAAGTTCTACCCATTTTATCTACAGGCATAGGAGACCTAAGAAAAAATAGTAGTTTGAGTCTCAGGGCTCCATAAGAAATTGTATTGTTTCATGGTACCCAGTCCCTGGGTTTTGCTGCCAGTATAATTAATCACTTTGCTGAGACACTGTAGTAAGTAGAAGTCATAGAAATGATTTATCACAACTAAGATGCATAAAACAGGAAAGCAGCACTCACCCTTCACATCCACACCCCCCACACTCCCCATTTCCTACACACACGGATCACAGCTCAGAAGAACCAGTTCCCTTCAGAGATGTCAGTGACATTGGAACTGTCATAATCATTTGTACATTGCTTTCTGTTCAGCATTCACTTCAGATGTGGGTTAAAGGGAACAAGGCTAGCTAGGGGCTAGCAGAGTGCTGAATTTTGAGTCAGGGATTACTAGGAAAACTTCCAACTGATGGCAAGAGAAAACAAGTTCTCTGTCTCCTGTCGGATACAGGACGTGATTGTAGTCATGGCGCCTGGGCAGATGGTAAACAAACACACTTCCCTCTTATGAAAATATGTGCAGAAAAGGCCCCAAATGCTAGGGTGAGAGGAGCAACCCGCTCACTGACCTCATGACTGATCCAGGGCCAGAGCCAACAGCGGCTCTGCTGCCTTCAGATTCATCTGCCAAACACGTGGGTCTCTGGCTCTCCTGAAAGTCAGAAGTGACTCCTATAAGTTGCCTAAAACCCAAGTATTCTTGGAAGCCTGGGGCTGGAAATGCCTACCAAGACATCTTAAGTCATAAAAGGGAAACTCATTTGAAATGCAGACTGGAGGAAGGAGGCGAGGATGACTAGAAACGTATGTGGGGGAAAGGTTCAGCTGTACCGACCCAGGCAAAGCATGCAATTACCCCAAAGCTGTGCACAGAATGACCACTTGGCCATTGGCCTAACAAATATATTGCTTTTCACTCTCTGGCATGGGAAGAAAGTCCTGAGCAGAGCAGCCCAAAGAGTAGCTTGTTTTCATGATAACACACTAAATGCACGCATTTGCTCAGCAGCCAGCGACTCTGCAGACGATGGCTGGTCCCCGTGGTCTGAGTGGACCTCTTGCTCTGTGACCTGTGGCAATGGAATCCAGCAGCGTGGCCGCTCCTGCGACAGCCTCAACAACAGATGCGAGGGCTCCTCTGTGCAGACACGGACCTGCCACATCCAGGAATGTGACAAGAGATGTAAGTGTTTGGCCACTTGGGGATGTGGAGACCTGACTTGTCCTTGTCACCAACAGCAACTCCAGAGCACAGAGGTTGAGGTCACAGGTTCTAGGCTCTGATCTAATCCCAGTTCTCTGCCTTATCTGTGCACCCTTGAGCACAGCTTACCCTCTCTGAGGCTCTTTCCTTATCTGTAAATTGGGGGTAAAAATAGTTTAAAGATTTTTAGTTTGGTGAGCTTGAAGATTTGGTTTAGAGGATGCATTTAAAGTGTTAATGTAGAGCTTGGCTTGTGGGAAGCACCATATAACCATCAGGTTTGTCCTTTAGTTAAACAGGATGGCGGCTGGAGCCACTGGTCCCCCTGGTCGTCTTGTTCTGTAACATGTGGAGACGGTGTGATCACAAGGATCCGGCTCTGCAACTCCCCCAGCCCCCAGATGAATGGGAAGCCATGTGAGGGCAAAGCCCGGGAGACCAAAGCCTGCCAGAAAGACGCCTGCCCCAGTAAGTGCATGCATCATCCGGCATGATGCTGGCAGCTTCACCCCACTGGCTGCCTGGCATCCATGGGTCACGGATCGGGGAAGACTGCTTCCTAGAGAAACAAACAGGCACAGTCCTGCTGGGCACAGCAGCTTCTTCTAATGACAAATGGGACCATTTTCAGACACTCTTTTCCCAGACATCCTTACCATGTGTCAGGGTCATGGAGGTTTCTTGAACACACTCAGGAGAGTCTCCTGTGAAGGTAAAGTGTTTGAAAATTGGTCTTAGCTTTGGCCTGTGGTTCATTTTCTTACAGTCAATGGAGGCTGGGGACCCTGGTCACCATGGGACATCTGTTCTGTCACCTGTGGAGGAGGGGTACAGAAACGTAGCCGGCTCTGCAACAACCCCACACCCCAGTTTGGAGGCAAGGACTGCATTGGTGATGTGACAGAAAACCAGATCTGCAACAAGCAGGACTGTCCCATTGGTAAGCCACGCAGCCCAGGCAGCCCAGGACAAAACCACTTAAAGGCATGGTCAGCATTCATGGGGGTTCAGTTTGGATGGCCCTGAGTGGTTTGATTAAAATGCCAGATGGACAGCATAATCTCAAAAGTCAGCAGTTCCACAGACCCTACAATATCACACCCCCATTGAAGTGACCAGAGTGGCAGTAACAGCAGCTGAGACCCACGTTTGCCTGTCACTCTTATCTCAGATGGATGCCTGTCCAATCCCTGCTTTGCTGGTGTCCAGTGTACCAGCTACCCTGATGGCAGCTGGAAGTGTGGTGCCTGTCCCCCGGGCTACAGTGGAGACGGCGTCGCGTGCAAAGATGTTGATGAGGTGAGGAGCTGGGAGCTACCAGACCTAGGAAAGCACCTCATCTGCCTTGGTCATTTCTTGTGACAGTGTTCTCTAAACATGAACAAACCTGTTTCTTCCACAGTGCAAAGAAGTCCCTGATGCCTGCTTCAACCACAATGGAGAGCACAGGTGTGAGAACACAGACCCTGGCTACAACTGCCTGCCCTGCCCACCGCGCTTCACTGGCTCGCAGCCCTTCGGCCGGGGTGTGGAACACGCCACCGCCAACAAACAGGTAGAGCAGAGGGGACTAGTAGATGGGAGTGAGGAAGGGTGTCCTTGGCTGAGCTAGCCACAAAAGGGGGGAATGTCATCTCACACCCTTCAAGGAAAATGAGGAATGGGGTGAGTGTCATTCTAGCTTTTAGAAACAGTACTAGAAAATGAATTGTCCATCCAGCAGAGAAAATTGGTCCATCACATTTGACCATACTGGAGTAAGTTGTAAGCGGATGGACTTGTAAGTGCCAGGGTGATGTGCAAGTTCAAGGAAAACACACATAAAGCCATGTCAGCCTATAACCTGGCATCGACATTCCCAGGGGAGGATGGGGAGGACTCACACTCTTCCCGTGGATCTCTGTCCAGAGGCAATGGGGAGCTGGGGACCCTCCAAGGCTTTGCCTTAACGTCAGAATGTTGTACCCTCAGGTATGCAAGCCCCGAAACCCCTGCACAGACGGGACACACGACTGCAACAAGAACGCCAAGTGCAACTACCTGGGCCACTACAGCGACCCCATGTACCGCTGCGAGTGCAAGCCTGGCTACGCCGGCAACGGCATCATCTGTGGGGAGGACACGGACCTGGATGGCTGGCCCAACGAGGACCTGGTGTGCGTGGCCAATGCAACTTACCACTGCAAAAAGGTAGCCCTGCCCTCACCCGCCTCCAGAAAACCCTTATCAAGGGAATGAGCTGAGGAATTTTAAATGCTTAAACTTTGGGAATGGAACTGAAAGATTAAATCATCCAAAGGCAGAGGAACACTAATTTCTTATTAAATCACTTGGTGCCAAGAACATGTATGGGGCAGGCCCTTTGGGCAGTTGTGTTCCACAGTCGATGATGTTGTCCAAAAAAAGTTCACTTCTCTACCAAATGCCAGCAGAGCATGACCCATGTTCCCAGTATATATAAAGCTTAGAGCATTTATACAAAGTATTTATGTGTGTGTGTGTATCTTCCAAGCAAACTTTTTTGTCTTCCCATTGAAAATACTTGCTGTCACAGAGCAGCATTCAGTTCTGTCTGCAGTGTCTCGCTGCATGCTCTAGTGCATGAGCTGAGCAAAAGGCTTGCAAACTGCAGCTGCAGTGTCTTCTCTTTCCAGGATAATTGCCCCAACCTTCCCAACTCAGGACAGGAAGACTATGACAAGGATGGAATCGGCGATGCCTGTGATGATGATGATGACAATGACAAGATTCCAGATGACAGGGTAAAATTGTTTTCCATTCCTCTTTCAGCTTTTGTGTTCAGCAACAGCCTGTAACCCTTAAGATTCAACAAAATTACTGATATCTAGTCATCAGAAATTATTCATTGTGATTCTGTAGTTTTCAGATAGAGATGTTGCCAAGAGAATTTTTAGAGGGTTTTGTTTTTCATCACGGCCTGCCCTTACCCTAGGTGGAACAAAAAGTTACAATGTGTGAACAAATGACACTTTGCTCCCCATATTGGTTTCAAATGTCTTCTCTAGATCACAGTAAGGTTTTCTCTGCATGCACTGAGAGTGGAGATGTTGAGTTTCCATTTACATCTCACTGACTCATAACCAACAGAAATTCATTTTTCATTCATTATGTCCTGGCTTTTAACTTTTGCAGTGATCATTTTACAGGGGAATTAGTATATCCACAAAGTAGAAAATGCTTGTTGCAGATTTTCACATATATATATTATATATATATATATATATAAATATATATATACATTTTCACACATATATATTTTATATACATTATGCATGTGATTTGAGGCTAGTTTCATGGATCAAGTTGTACAATGTTCTGCTTCTTCTCTTGGCAGGACAACTGTCCATTCCATTACAACCCAGCTCAGTACGACTATGACAGAGATGACGTGGGAGACCGCTGTGACAACTGCCCCTACAACCACAACCCAGACCAGGCTGACACAGATAACAATGGGGAAGGAGACGCCTGCGCAGCTGACATTGATGGGGACGGTAAGGCGCTCCCTGACTCCAGCCAGCCCGTGGCAGCTGTGACGGCGTTCAGCTCTCAGCCTTGGACAGCGCTGGCTGTTAGTGTGCAGTCTGGTTGCAACAGCGGAGGCTGAAGATTCCCGCTCTTACCTGTCCCGTGTTCTCTGCAGGTATCCTCAATGAACGGGACAACTGCCAGTATGTCTACAATGTGGACCAGAAAGACACTGACATGGATGGGGTTGGTGATCAGTGTGACAACTGCCCCCTGGAACACAATCCAGACCAGGTAGGTAGACTCCTTTCATAATTTTTCAGTAAACTGTTAGAATATCCCTTTCTAAGCCTCTTTAAAAAAAACAGAAGAAAAAAAAAAAAAAAACAGAAGAGCTTAAGTTCAAACACTTTCATTACCATGGCTATCAGTGATTTCATAGCCAATTACAAAATTTTCATGTGAACCGTTTGCCTGACCTAAGCTCTTTGCAGAGTTCCATAGGTCTTTAGCATGACAATCTTGTAACTTCAATCTTATCCTCTATAAGAAGCCCACATGATTTGCTCAATGGAATCTACCATTGTTAAGATAAATTATACAAAGCAGAAATCTGTGACTGACAACTGTACAGGAATATTAATCATGTTAGAAACTAAGAGATGGAAGAAAATATCCCTAAGCAAGATACACAGCCATTTTCATGGCTCATGATATAATCTGACTGCAAGAAAATCAAACTAAAAATACTTCTCCAAACTGGAGAAATCCCTGTTTCTTTGTCATTCTTTAAGTGTTTTGGCATTGCAGACAGATAATTCTGTACCGTTGCTGGGGCGTGCTGCAAACAGACACAGCCAGAACAAGTTCCATGTCTGACGGTGTTTCTTTTCTGGTGTAATTGTTCATCATTATTTTCTCAGTGTGAAAATTAAGGCCTTTTTTTCCCCCTAAAAGCCACTATTCTGGAAATTTAGAAACCACCTTTTTTTAAATGCAAATATTTTTTAAAGATTCAAGAAATGATAAATACAGCTAATTTGTGGAGAAATCCAGAAACTCTCCTAATATTTGCTCTTATGACTTTCTCTAAAACAAAAAGCACCGGGATGAATTGCTTTGGGACAATAGGGGAAAGCATGAATGATTTGGAATAGCATTCTTGATCAAATGGCATTGAGTCATCTGTTTTGAATTTGAGTCTTACTGTAAATTAAACCTCAATGCCATTTAACCTCCCTGGATAAGGTGTTGGTTCTTCAGATAATAATAAAGTCTATAACAATTAATGAATCATGTAAAAATCTTAATGGCAAAGAGCATAAATAGTGGCAAGCAAAATTGCAATTTGTGTGTAAATAATCTATAGGCATTCCATATATACTGAATAATGTAAAAAAGGTACTCTGATAAATAAAATATTATTTTATAATTATATATATGTTATATATATGTTATAATATAATAAATAAAAAATTAGAATTTTGGTTTTACCTGAGCCAACACTGGACAATCCTTATGGGCTAGATGTGTAAAACCTAATACCTAAAAGAGAAGAAAATGATTTCTCCCACCATTCAGATTACCCAGTATGTATGAAAAGCAGTGCCATGTTGCCATGATTTAATGACCTAGAGTAGAAGTTGATGTGTCAGCAATTTCCTAATTGAAAATTTGAATAGAACATAAATTGTACCCAGAGCATTCAATTCATCATTAAGATATAAGTAGTTAATATGGCATTCTATCCTTAGTGATGAAATGATGCTTTCTATTTAATTTTATTTAGAAAGAAAAGAACTCTCAAATATCCCTTTAAAAACTGTGTAATACAAATAAGGATCAAGAATAAAACATGTAAGATTTGTTAATATAGATGTGAAACCTCATCACATGGTCTTATCAGACACTGGAGAATCTCCGTATGTTTTCTTTAGCATCAATGATTCACATTCAAATTTACCCTCTGTCTCTTTCAGCTTGACTCTGACTCAGACCGCATTGGAGACACCTGTGACAACAATCAGGATATTGATGAAGACGGCCACCAGAACAACCTGGACAACTGTCCCTACGTGCCCAATGCCAACCAGGCTGACCATGACAAGGATGGCAAAGGAGATGCCTGCGACCATGATGATGACAATGATGGCATTCCTGATGACCGGGACAACTGCAGGCTGGTGCCCAATCCTGACCAGAAGGACTCTGATGGTGAGTCACTGGAGCCGCTTTTAAAGAGAGTAACTGAAACCATGGCTGTCTGGATTGAGGAAATAAAAACAAAGCTGAATACATTTCAGGATGAAGAGACTAAATGTTAACTTTGACAAGACAGTGAATTTCTGGCACCAGTAATGGTATTTTGGAATTTCACTGAACTCTTGCCTTTTTGCCCTTAGGTGATGGTCGAGGTGATGCTTGCAAAGATGATTTTGACCAGGACAAGGTGCCAGATATTGATGACATCTGTCCCGAAAATGTTGATATCAGTGAGACTGATTTCCGCCGATTCCAGATGATTCCTCTAGATCCCAAAGGGACATCCCAGAACGACCCTAACTGGGTTGTACGCCATCAGGGTAAAGAACTCGTCCAGACTGTCAACTGTGACCCTGGACTTGCTGTAGGTGAGTAGAGAGTTCTTCAAACAAAAGGCCAGTGTGTACAGGGGGAAAGAAGCAAATGTAAAAGCAGGCAGTTGCATGTGTCCCCATGAGTGCTAAAAATGGCTGGGAACGTGACAGAGAACCTCGGGAAGGCTGCAGGTTTTAACCTGGGTGTGGCCTCCTCTTCCAGGTTATGACGAATTTAATGCTGTGGACTTCAGCGGCACCTTCTTCATCAACACTGAGAGGGATGACGACTATGCCGGCTTTGTGTTTGGCTACCAGTCCAGCAGCCGCTTCTATGTTGTGATGTGGAAGCAAGTCACTCAATCCTACTGGGACACCAACCCCACGAGGGCTCAGGGATACTCTGGACTTTCCGTGAAGGTTGTGAACTCCACCACGGGGCCTGGCGAGCACCTGCGGAATGCCCTGTGGCACACAGGAAACACCCCTGGCCAGGTGAGAACAACGCCCTGCAGGAGGGGAAGGGATGCTGTGTTTGGCCAAGCCTCCCACCAGGGAGTCTTAGACATCAAGTTCCCAGCATCACCAACTGTAGCATTAAGCTCTGCATTGTAAAAACCATCCTAGTGTCTGAGAGGGTAGCTCACTTCAGATCAAAAGGCTAAAACTGTTTGTTTTAGCCTCTTCAAACAAACGAAAGTGTCAACGTCCCTTCTCTTTGCTGATATGTACATTCACGGTTACATAGCCAATGATAAAGCCCTTGGAAAAAAAATCCGACATTGTAGCCCTCTAATTTAGGTCAACTCAGTACCTTTCGATTGCCATTTCAAGTACCATTCCATTTCATGGAATCTAACGTAAATCTCATAATGAAGCTGTTTGAACCTTTGCTTTTCCTTTTCCTCCAGGTGCGCACACTGTGGCATGACCCTCGTCACATTGGCTGGAAAGATTTCACTGCCTACAGATGGCGTCTGAGCCACAGGCCAAAGACAGGTTTCATCAGGTAAGACTGCTCCGATTAAACGTCCCTGAAGTCATACTGACACGCGAGGAGAAGATCAAAAGTAAGGGTGGCACTAATGTGATTTCCTTTTTCCCTCAGAGTGGTGATGTATGAAGGGAAGAAGATCATGGCTGACTCAGGACCCATCTATGACAAAACCTATGCTGGTGGCAGGCTAGGCTTGTTCGTCTTCTCTCAAGAAATGGTGTTCTTCTCCGACCTGAAATATGAATGCAGAGGTAGGAGCAAAATGACAGTGAATATACAGGTGGAATCCCTAGTTCAGACCAGTATCAGGAATGCCAGTCATGCAAGAGGCTGATTTAAAGGCTATGTAAGACACAGGGTTATTTCTATCTTGCTGTTAAAGACACAGTGATAAAAATGAAATAATGAAAGCCTTAGAAAGCAGAGCATAAGTTCTGGAAGGTTATGCTATATCAAACACCTAGCAACAGTGTTCAAACACATTAATTGTAATTTTATAAACTGCCAATCTTAAAATATATTTTTGCCATTATAAAAGTAGAGCTGTGCCAAGGTTGTTAATGTGTTAGTGGATATTAAGATGACAGTGCCTCAATGAATTAGTTTATGTATTTATGTGTTTATATATTTATTTCACAGATTCCTAATCATCAAACTGTTGATCAAAAGACTGATCATAACCAATGCTGGTATTGCACCTTCTGGAACCATGGGCTTTAGAAAACCCCCAGGATTGCTCCTTGCTGCCTGCCTTTGCTCTCTGCTTGCATGAGTGTGGACTCCTAGAACATGTGACTTGCCTCAAGAAAATGCAATTTTCCAAATCAGACCCTGCATTCAGCCTCTGACTGAGAAGAATCTTCCAAGGAGACAAACAATGAATTTGGTTGGCTTTTGCAAAAGCAAAAGCATCCACATGCTTTGGTTGGAAGGTGCCTGTCCCACTCTGCTTTTGTCAGAGCAGAATGCGACTGTGAGGCCAGCTCTGAGCAGTGGACTCCAAAATGTTTTCAGGCATGTGAGAGAAGGGAGGACTCACTAGAATTGACAAAACCAGCCCTGACCTACTCCCTCTGGAATGGGGGGGGCGGGGGGCCAAAGCCCAAAGGGGAGGATGCATACCCAAGAGACGATTGTATGAAGAAAATATGGAGGAACTGTTACATTTTTGGTACTAAATCATTTTCAGGGGATTGAAAGACTATTGCTGGATTTCATGATGCTGACCGGTGTTAGCTGATTAACCCACATAAATAGGCACTTAAATAGGAGTGGGGAAGGAAGGAAAAGACTGGCTTCTGGACTTCCTCCCAGATTTCCACCCCTTAACACATTACCTGTAGTGACCAGAATAGGGAGTCAGAGTTAAACCAACACAAGGCAGTGCTGGCTGCCGCAGCTTGGTTCTATTGAAATTGTCAGCTGTGTTCCAGATGTAGCTTCTGCAGATGTAGCAGGAAAATAAGAAAACCTACCATCTCAGTGAGCACCAGACTGCCTCTCAAGGGACAGGCAGCCCGTGCTTGTATTTTTATGGTTAGAAAGGCACAAAATTATCAACTAAGACATTCCTTTTCTCTCTTTTTTCCTGAATATCATAGAGTTTTCCAGTTGTCTCTTTTGGACTATAGTTTTTGGTGTTTTAAACAAACACTTTACAATGTAAACTATTTATTTTTTACTTATTCTGGGGGATCTGTCTGAAAGACTATTCATGGAACAGGAAGAAGCGTAAGGACTATCCATATCATCTTTGCTACAAGTCATTATGACTGTAAGATTGTAAATACAGATTATTTATTAACTCTGTTCTACCTGGAATCTAGGTTTCATATGGAAAGTGTTTGAGAGCAGGTAGTTGAGATTGATCAGCAAATCTTTCACAGGAATGGCACAAGGAAACCAGCATAGCAAGCTGCTCTTCACTTTGTGCTTAGACCGAATGATTTGGAATTATTCTTTTTTCCTTTTTTTTCCCCAAGTGGAATTACTTGGTTGTCCATTTGCAAGTGTTTTTAGTTTGCAAAGAAAGCCAAGAGGCCATTAATACTGTCTTATCCCATCCCTTGTGCCTATTTCCAAGGAGATGAAAAGTATCTACATTTATTATTTTTGCCTTTTTCCAAAAGAAAAAAATGACAAAGGTGAAACTTGTATACAAATATTACCTCATTTGTTGTGTGACTGAGTAAAGAATTTTGGGATCAAACAGAAAGAGTTCAAGTGTCTAACAAACTTAAAGCTACTGTAGTACCTAAAAAAAAAAATCAATGTTGTACATAGTATAAAAATTCTTTGCAGAAAAGTATTCCCAATAAGGAAATAGCATTGAAATGTTAAATACGTTTTCTGAAAGTTGTTTTTTTCTATCATCTTGTGTACCGTTGCTTTATTTTTATAAATTATTTTCTCATTGCCTTTGGAATAGATATCTCAGATTGTGTAGATATGCTATTTAAATAATTTATCAGGAAATACTGCCTGTAGAGTTAGTATTTCTATTTTTATAAAATGTTTGCACACTGAATTGAAGAATTGTTCGTTTTTTTGTTTTGTTGATTTGTTTTTTGCTTGTTACCCTCCTCCCTGTTTTTACTATTTGCCAATACTTTTCTAGGAATGTGCTTTTTTGTACACATTTTTATCCATTTTACATTCTAAAGCAGTGTAAGTTGTATATTACTGTTTCTTATGTACAAGGAACAACAATAAATCATATGGAAATTTATATTTATACTTACTGTATCCATGTTTGTTTGTTTTCTGGCCTTATGTTATGAGGTATGGGTAAATTCTATCCTTAAACCAATAGAGCACACACAAAAAGAAATCACAGTAATAGTAACATTCACAGTTCCTATACAATTTAAGACTGAATTGCTTAAATGACGTATTTGCTAGATTTGTGGAATAAAAGAACAAAACAAATTAGCCTGTCATACTAAAAACAAGCGATGAGAAATGACCACTCCCACAAGATGTGGGACTCAAAAGGATATAGGTTTATATTTTACTAATGTCACTAAATGTCATTTACTGAATCCTTTTCAAAGCCCAGTTCTGTTCCTGAAAACAAAAAGGAAAACAGGAGTGAAGCACATACAGCTACATCTTCTGACCCATGAATGAGGACACTAGGTGGGCAACAATTGCATGCTGTGAAGAAGCTTTAGAAACATTAATGAAGGGTGAATTGTCCTTGAAAAGTTGGGTCAAATTCTATAGATACCACATTTTGGAGAATGACTATGCCTTTGGTCAGAAAGATGACTTAAGAGAGGTAGAACTGGGAATACATCCTAAAATAAATGAATATATATATATATATATATCTGTATACACACACACACACACACACACACATAAAATATCCACTTATTTTGTGAAGAGAAGGCCAAAGTCTTACAATAAGCAGAACCTGAGCTTCAGGTGCGCTAACCATGAATGTAGAATACCAGCCAATTTTTAGTTTTAAAAAGAATTTTTTAAAATTTTAGAATAAAAAATTTTATGAGTAGATTAAAGGTCTCACTTTGAGGTCCATTAAACAAAAAGGACAGGCTGAGTGAGACAGAATCTTTTTTCCCCTTATTGACTTTTCTCTCTCATTCTAGAAACATATGCAAGTATAAATTGCATAGTCATATATGAGTATAAATTGCCAAATCACATTATGGCATCTAGGTGAAGAATCAGGAACTGGAAGTTGTTGGTTATAAACTTTGGAAAACTGATTTGAAAGAAATATTCTTTGAAACATGACATCATTCATTCTCAGAGAAGCTCTGCACGTGAAGTCTTGGGAGAGAATTCTAATTCACTTTTAAGGAACAGAACAAAAGTAACTGATAGTGTCAGGATGGGACAGAAGAAACTGGGAACTGGAGCTTTCTTACCAGGCATGCTCCATATGCACTCCAAGACCAGCCTTTGAAGCAGGCTGCACTGAAATGAAGGACTTGTTAAAAATTAAAACTAGGCCATCGGGGTGATAGCTCTCTCCTTCTATAGGAGTTTATTGTCATGTGTTTCAGGGTTGGTTTGGACTGAAGGGCAATAAACCCTAGGTCCTATGGGAATTTACAATAAAGGTGGTGCCAGTAGTTTTCTTGAGGAGTCATAAGTAGAAAAACCTCAAATTTTAAGATCCTAAATTTATTCCTGAAATGAGTTAGCTCTTGCTCTTTCATACTTTTTATCTACCTTTTCTGGGGGCAAACACTCAGGTCTAGAGAGAAACTTAAAAACACTGCTTTTTTAAAGAACACTTTCTTTCTTACAAGGTAATCTTTCATTTAATTTGGAGCCTTCATGTTGAGTATATTATACAAATTCAGCTCGCCAGTTCCTTGTTAGAGGTAGGTACCTTCAGTTTACATGCTATGGAAGGGTCTCCTTCCTTTCAAGGGTAAAATTACTCACTTAATCATTCTGTTTTACTACCCTCTGGTAAACTTTTGTAACATAAAGGTCCACTATGCAACAAATACCATTTGTAGAAATATACTATAAAGCCATAAACTATCTCCTCGCCATCTATCTCCCTCTCCTCTTCTCTTTCTCCCTCTCCCTCTCTCTTTCTCTCTCTCTCACACACACACATACATATCAATCAAACACCAGAAGCACATGGGTTTGGAAAAGACATAAAAGGTTCTCATAAATTCAAGTTACTGACTTGTTACTAATAAACCCTCTCTCTTAAAATAGTAGTATAGCTTTTTTAAAACCAGCTGATCTTTATTTGCTGAACTCTAAAAGGGAAACTCTGAAAGAAGATAACAAACTAAACGTCATATATGAAATAATTTGTCAAACTTCTGCTTATGAAAAGTACCACTACTAATAAGATAGCAAGGATAGCCTAACATTGTTTTGTTGGGAAAATTCATTTCTCTTCACAGCAAGCTATACTTTACTTAACAGGCATTAGAGAAGAGGAAAGAAGGGAAATCAGGGCAAAACTACAAGTTATGGTCAACAAACCTGTCTAAATCCCAATAAAGTAGTAATGTGTAATATCAAATACAAAACAATCATAAAACTTCAACTAGTTTTACCATAGCCCACATACATAAAATGTTGGTTTCTATAATGCAATAAAAAACAACTTTCCTGGGAATTTCAATGAGGAAAAACCAGTGAGAAATTTACCACAAGTCTCAAAAATATCAAAAAAATATGATCCAGAAAGAGAGAATCTAAACATAAAAATCGTCATTTGAGGAATGGTCTCTATAATGCATTCACTGAATTAAAAGAATTTGGAAAAAATGTGGTTTAACTTAATTTACCAACTCTCTTAGAAGCACAACCCAGCAAGTCAGTGTTTAAGATTCTTTACATTCTTCTGTCATATCTTCAGTCTCCTGTTCATCTGCACATTAAAAAGAATAACCAAATTTGTCAGATATCTGTGCATAATTAAGAAAAATTATCAGCCTATGTTTTATAAACATTAAATCCTTTTACACATAAGATGACTCACATTCTCATTTAATATTTATTATACAATCACCACTGTGCAACAATTTATTTAATATTAAATTTAATATTTATTGAATATTAAAATCAATATTCAAAGTACCCAAAATCACTGCAGACAGTGATGCAGTCATGAAATTAAAAGACACTTGCTCCTTGGAAGAAATGTTATGACCAACCTAGACAGCATATTAAAAAGCAGAGACATTACTTTGCCAACAAAGGTCCATCTAGTCAAAGCTATGGTTTTTCCAATAGTCATGTGTGAATGTGACAGCTGGACCATAAAGAAGGCTGAGTGCCAAAGAATTGATGCTTTTGAACTGTGGTGTTGGAGAAGACTCTTGAGAGTCCCTTGGACAGCAAGGAGATCCAACCAGTCCATCCTAAAGGAAATCAGCCCTGAATATTCATTGGAAGGACTGATGCTGAAACTGCAGCTCCAATACTTTGGCCACCTGGTGCAAAGAGCTGACTCACTGGAAAAGACCCTGATGTTAGGAAAGATTGAAGGCAGGAGAAGGGGATGACAGAGGACGAGATGGTTGGATGGCATCACTGACTCAAAGAACATGAAGGACCGGGAAGCCTGGTGTGCTGCAGTCCATGGGGTCTCGAAGAGTTGGACACAACTGAGTGACTGAACTGAACTGCAGAGTCACCACAAGCTGTATACAAAATTTACAAGAAAAAGTGAAAGATAAGGGGCTTGCCTTCATTGAGCTTACAGCTATGGGACAGTTTTTTGGGTTTTGAACTAAAATAGTTATTAATGGAGATAGACATCAAAATTATTATTATCATTATTATTTGCTTTGTACTAAGATTCCAGGAAGCCGGGTGAAACAAAAAGTAAATGCGAGAGTTAGGGTAAATAAGAACTGATCGCCTTTCATTTCTTCAATGTTAGAAACAAATTGTGACACTAACCGAAGTGCAATGTAAATATTCTTCTAATCTTAGTTAAGAAGCTTTTCATATAAGGTAGAATTGACAATAGCACCAAATAAAAGACAATAAAAGAGAATCAGGAGAAACTGGAACCCTCAAACACTGTAGATGGGAATGTAAATGAGGCAGCTGACTTGGGAAACATCTGACAGTTGCTCGAAAGGTTACCATAGACCCAGCAATTCTACTCCTAGGTATATCCCCTGGAGAAATGAAAACATGTTTGAGCTCAATCCCTCAGTCATGTCTGATTCTTTGTGACCCCATGGACTATAACCTGCCAGGTTCCTCTGTCCATGGGATTTTTCAAGCAAGAATACTAGAGTGGGCTGCCATTTCCTCCTCCAGGGGATCTTCCCAACCCAGGGATTGAACCCACAATCTCCTGCACCTCCTGCATTGCAGGCAGACTTTTTTTTTTTAAACTGATGGCTGAGCCATCACAGGAGCCCCAAATGAAAATATATATCTACCCAAAAACCTGCACACCAAGATTAATAGCAGAATTACATATAACAGCCAAAAAGTAGTAACAACTCAAATGTCCATCAGCTAATGAACAGATAAAGAAAATGTGGTAAATTCACACAAAAGAATATTATTCAATAATAAAAGAGTAAAGTACTAATACAGGCCACAACATGAATGAATCTTGAAAACATTATAACAAGTAAGGGGTCAGACACAAAAGGCCACATATTGTATGATCCCACTTATATGAAGTTTCCAGACTAGGCAAATTCATAGAGTCATAAAGTAGGTTAGTGATCACCTAGGGCTGGGGGGTTGGGGGAAAATGGGCAGTGACTGTGAGTGGGTACAGTATTTTTCTCTAGGATTAGGAAAATATTGTAAAATTGATAGTGGTGATGAATGCAAAATTCTGTGAACATTCTAAAACCCGCTGAATTGTATGGTATTGTTGAAAGGTTACCCCAAAAAGGTTATATCCATATCCTAATCCCTGATACCTATGAAAGTCATCTCACTTGGGAAAAGCATCTTTACAGATATAATTAAGGATCTTGAGACACGAGCATCCTAGATTATACAGTTGGGACCCATATTAATGAACAAATGTCCTTATAAGAGAAAAGCAGAGCGAGATTTGAGACACGTGCAGGGAGAGAATGACAACGTGAAGACAGAGTCAGAGACTGGAGTGATATGGCCACAAAGCAAAGAAGTCAAAGAATGTCAACAGCCTGAGAAAGTGGAAGAAGCAAGGAAGCATCCTTCCATAGAGCTTCCAGGCAGAGTGTGGCCTTCCTGACATCTTGACTTCAGACTTCAGCCTCCAGAACTATGAGATGATAAATTTTTGTTGTGATCATGTGTTGTGGCAACTGTAGGAAACTAACACAGGTGTTTATAGTAGATGTCGATAAAGCTGTTATTTTAAAAATCAATCTAATATTTAACAACAGATGATCTGGAGTTTCAGAACACAATGAGAAATGTAGTGACATTGCCAATGCGTGGAGAAGAAACATTAGCATGGAGAGGAAGGTGGGATGTGTGAGAAGTGCACCTCAGTATCTCACATGTGAGATGAGGAATAAGACCTCGGCACCACATCTTCATAAGTGCTAGTCCTTCTATTTGGAGAGCTCTCCTTCTCACCCACCCAGTGAGTGACCACTCATCCTCGGAAGCTCAATTCAAATGCCAGCTCCCCATCTCCCCAATCGCTCATCATCCCTCTAGTGTTGCCAAATACTTTGTCCAGAAGCTCTCAAACTCGGCCCTGTATGCTGAGATTGTCTGCTTAAGTGCCTGCCTTCATCAATATCCTATGAAATAATTCAGAGCAGTGATCATGCCCTACTCGCCTGATAACCTAGGAACAGCATCCTTAATGAATGAATACAATGGAACCGTGGAGCAGTGGTCTTAGTCACAACTAAACAACAGAATCACCCAGACCCCATCCTCAGAAACTGGCTTTAAAAAACACAGATGCCCACAGCCAACCCCTAGGAATTGATATAATTCTGGAATGGAAACAAGGTATTGACCTGTTGTTAAATATCACTTGATGATTCTTTTGTGCAGTCAGAGATAAGAAGCACTGTCTAAGGGATGGACTCAGTATAGCTTTACATGCCAGGCAGACCTGAGGCAGATGCCAAAGAGAGAGGTCTGAAAATCAAAAGTATACAAAGTACAGATGATCCCATACCACCTAGGTATGTCTCCAAATAAAATACTAACCATGAAAAAGCAATAGAGAACTAAAGAGGAGGACTTGCTTGCTCTCAGTGGTGAAGAGGAAGGTTACACACAAGAAGGAAAAGTGAGATGAGTGGGGAGGTAAGAGGACAGTCTGGAGAAGGTAGTGTCTTCATTAAAGTGAGAAGGAAAAGGCAGTGTCTTCATTACAATGAAATTGAAGAGGATAAAGCAGGGCTTGAGCAGACAGGAAAAGAAGATACTTTCTGATAGTTTTTTCACCATCACCACATAGGCTGCTGTTTTTTTATAATCCTAAAATAGAGTGACTAGTACACCATATAATTCAGATCTTCTCACACTTCAGTGCGCATACACCTGCTGGGGGGCATCTCGTTAAAATGCAGAACCTGATACAGTAGGTCTGGGACTCAGCAGCTCTAACAAGCTCCCAAGGGATGCCAATAAATCTAGTCTACAGTCATGATCTCCAGTAACTCTTTCATGTTTTCATTTTATTCAATTTGAATGACACAGTGGAATCAGAAGTTCCCAATACTTGATAAAGTGATAAGTTCATTACAATTAAATGTCAAACCTCTCCAACATGCCATTGTTCACTCTACACTACTAAATAAAACAGTAGACAAAGTGTTATTTTATGATAGAGAAAATAATCAGGGGGGAAATATTTCTATGAAGTCTACCACAAGAAGAACTGAATTAGGGAACTATAGTCAATATTTTTTTAATAAATTATAATAAAAAATAATTTCAAAAATAATATATGAATATATGTATAACTGAATCACCTTGCTATGCACCTGAAACACTGTAAATCAACTATACTTCAGCAAAATATATATTAAGAAAAAAAAAAGAAAATTAGTTGAGAGTAACTTGAAAAAATAAATTCATCAAATACAAATTTACTATATACTAAGGTCTTACATAAAACAGGAATTAACACTGGGAATTTCTAATATGCCAACTCTGATATTTTGATTAAAGAAACTTTGGAGGGTTAGCTTACTAAGAGCATCTGAGAAGCAATTAGTAGACTTGGAAAAGTAATTTCACATGATAACTAGGAGGCCTGAAGGCACACACTATTTGAGAGAAAGAGAACGCCATCAAAACAATGATGAGTTAAACATTACCCTACGAGCAGAACAAAATATTTTTAGTGGAAAAAAATCAGCTAGCAGTGGTAGTATTTTCAGAATCTCACTGTTCTGCTGCAAACCAGTAAGACTATAGTACAACAATGCATATATACATTGTTGTATATATAGTACAACTCTCTCAAAACAGTCTAATTCCCTTCAGACTGTTCAGGTGGTAGAAGCAAGGATATACATTCACTCACACCTCCTTCAAACCAACGAAACATCTTCCCCAAACCCAGTTTACCTGCACTCAGGCTCAACTGAGCAAGTTGCAATCAGATCCTTTGATGGGCAGAATTTTGAGAGGAAATGTATTTGGACTATAAAGTTGTCATTATTTATCTTCATTACCTCCACCATAGTTTGGCCCCAGGTAAATAACAGGGAGGGAACACAGCTCCACCCATCAACAGAAAATTGCATTAAAGATTTACTGAGCATGGCCCCACCCAACAGAACAAGATCCAGTTTCCCCCTCAGTCAGTCTCTCCCATTAGGAAGCTTCCATAAGCCTCTTATCCTTCTTCATCAGAGGGCAGACAGACTGAAAACCACAATCACAGAAAACTAACCAATCTGATCATGTGGACCACAGCCTTGTCTAATTCAATGAAACTATGAGCCATGCCTTGCAGGGCCACCCAAGACTGATGGGTGGGTCATGATGGAGAGTTCTGACAAAACATGGTCCACTGGAAAAGGGAATGGCAAACCACTTCAGTTTTCTTGCCTTGAGAACCCCATGAACAGTATGAAAAGGCAAAAAGATAGGGCACTGAAAGATGAACTCCACAGGTCGGTAGGTGGCCAATATTCTACTGGAGATCAGTGGAGAGATAACTGCATAAAGAATGAACAGACAGAACCAAAGCAAAACACTGGTGTTGTGACTGGTGATAGAAGTAAAGTCCAATGCTGTAAAGAGCAATATTGCATAGGAACATGGAATGTTAGGTCCATGAATCAAGACAAATTGGAAGTGCTCAAACAGGATATGGCAAGAGTGAACATCAACATTTTAGGAATCAGTAAACTAAAATGGACTGGAATGGGTGAATTTAACTCAGATGACCATTATATCTACTACTGTGGGCAAGAATCCCTTAGAAGAAATGGAGTAGCCCTCATAGTCAACAAAAGAGTCCGAAATGCAGTACTTGGATGCAATCTCAAAAACAACAGAATGATCTCTGTTTGTTTCCAAAGCAAACCAATCAATATCACAGTAAGCCATGCCTATCCTTGGACCAGCAAGGTTGAAGAAGCTAAAGTTGAATGGTTCTATGAATACCTACAAGACCTTCTAGAACTAACACCCAGAAAAGATGTCTTTTTCATTATAGGGGACTGGAATGCAAAAGTAGGAAGTCAAGAAATATCTGGAGTAACAGGAAAATTTGGCCTTGGAATACAGAATGAAGCAGGGCAAAGGCTAGTAGAGTTTTGCCAAGAGAACACACTGGTCATAGCAAACACCCTCTACCAATAACACAAGAGATGACTCTACACATGGACATCACCAGATGGTCAATACCGAAATCAGATTGATTATATTCTTTGCAGCCAACGATGGAGAAGCTCCACACAGTCAGCAAGAACAAGACTGGGAGCTGACTGTGCTTCAGATCATGAACTCCTTACTGCCAAATTCAGACTTAAATTGAAGAAAGTAGGGAAAACCACTAGACCATTCAGGTACAACCTAAATCAAATCCCTTATGATTATACAGTGGAAGTGAGAAATAGATTCAAGGGATTAGATCTGATAGACAGAGTGCCTGATGAACTATGGACGGAGGTTCATGACACTGTACAGGAGATAGGGATCAAGACCATCCCCAAGAAAAAGAAACCCAAAAAGACAAAATGGTTGCCTGAGGAGGCCTTACAAATAGCTGTGAAAAGAAGAGAAGTGAAAGGCAAAGGAGAAAAGGAAAAATATTCCCATTTGAATGCAGAGTTCCAAAGAATAGCAAGGAAAGATAAGAAAGCCTTCCTCAGTGGTCAGTGCAAAGAAATAGAAGAAAACTATAGAATGGGAAAGACTAGAGATCTCTTCAAGAAAATCAGAGATACCAAGGGAACATTTCATGCAAAGATGGGCTCAATAAAGGACAGCAAGTATATGGATCTAACAGAAGCAGAAGATGTTAAGAAGAGGTGGCAAGAATACACAGAAGAACTATACAAAAAAGATCTTATGACCCAGATAATCATGATGGTGTGATCACTCACCTAGAGCCAGACATCCTGGAATGAAAAGTCAAGTGGACCTTAGGAAGCATCACTATGAACAAAGCTAGTGGATGTGATGGAATTCCAGTTGAGCTATTTCAAATCCTGAAAGATGATGCTGTGAAAATGCTGCACTCAATATGCCAGCAAATTTGGAAAACTCAGCAGTGACCACAGGACTGGAAAAGGTCAGTTTTCATTCCAATCCCAAAGAAAGGCAATGACAAAGAATGCTCAAACTACGGCACAATTGCACTCATCTTTCACGCTAGCAAAGTAATGCTCAAAATTCTCCAAGCCAGGCTTCAACAGTACATGAACTGTGAACTTCCAGATGTTCAAGATAGATTTAGAAAAGGCAGAGGAACCAGAGATCAAATTGCCAACATCTGCTAGACCATCGAAAAAGCAAGAGCGTTCCAGAAAAACATCTATTTCTGCTTTATTGACTACGCCAAAGCCTTCTACTGTGTGGATCCCAACAAACTGTGGAAAATTCTGAAAGACATGGGAATACCAGACCACCTGACCTGCCTCTTGAGAAATGTATGCAGCTCAGGAAGCAACAGTTAGAACTGGACATGGAACAACAGACTGGTTCCAAATAGGAAAAGGAGTACGTCAAGGCTGTATATTGTCACCCTGCTTATTTAATGTATATGCAGAGTACATCATGAGAAACACTGGGCTGGATGAAGCACAAGCTGGAATCAAGATTGCCAGGAGAAATATCAATAACCTCAGATGTGCAGATGACACCACCTTTATGGCAGAAAGCAAAGAGGAACTAAAGAGCCTATAGATGAAAGTAAAAGAGGAGTGAAAAAGTTGGCTTAAAGCTTAACATTCAGAAAACTAAGATCATGGCATCTGGTCCCATCACTTCATGGCAAATAGATAGGGAAACAGCAGCAGACTTTTTTTTTTTTTTTGCTCCA
This sequence comes from Cervus canadensis, assembly GCF_019320065.1. Taxonomy (NCBI): domain Eukaryota; kingdom Metazoa; phylum Chordata; class Mammalia; order Artiodactyla; family Cervidae; genus Cervus; species Cervus canadensis. Next base: position 32,313,392 of record NC_057391.1, read on the forward strand.
AAATCACTGCAGATGGTGACTGCAGCTATGAAATTAAAAGACACTTGCTCCGTGGAAGAAAAGTTATGACCAACCTAGACAGCATATTAAAAAGCAGAGACATTACTTTGTCAACAAAGGTCCATCTAGTCAAGGCTATGGTTTTTCCAGTTTCATGTATGGATGTGAGAGTTGGACTATAAAGAAAGCTATGCACCGAAGAATTGATGTTTTTGAACTGTGGTGTTGGAGAAGACTCCTGAGAGTCACTTGGACTGCAAGGAGATCTAACCAGTCCATCCGAAAGGAAATCAGTCCTGAATATTCCTTGGAAGGACTGATGCTGAAGCTGAAACTCCAATACATTGACCACCTGTTGTGAAGAAGTGACTCATTGGAAAAGATCCTGATGCTGGGAAAGATTGGAGGCAGGAGAAGGGGATGACAGAGGATGAGATGGTTGGATGGCATAACTGACTCAGTGGGCATGAGTTTGAATAAACTCCAGGAGTTGGTGATGGACAGGGAGGTCTGGCGTGCTGTAGTCCATGGGGTCACAAAGTGTTGGACATGACTGAGTGACTGAACTGAACTGAACTGAGAACGTGTTCTATCTGAGGATACTAATAGGATAACAGTATTAGTTTTCTTACATATAAACTAAATGCCCTATTTCTCAAATATGCACAGCAAAACCTTGTGACTTGCATTAATCTGACAGATTTTGAGCACTCCATACCAGGGAGCCTGATTTTATTAAGTCTGGCTAAGGCCTTGGACATGGGTGTAAAACAGACAAGCAAAAAAATTCCCAGATGATCTCTACATTCATCCTGGTTAGGAAGAATGCTCTAGTGGTTTGTAACAGAACTTCTCAAACTTCACTGTAATTATCACAGGGGAGCTTATTAAAGTGCAAATTTTCATTCAGTAGGCTTGGGGTGGGGCCTTAGGCCCTGAACTTCTAACAACACTCCAGTGATTGGACAATATTCTAAGCAACAAAGGCTTATAACATGGGATGGATATCATATGGCCCCAAAGGGTCAAGCACATGAAGTAGAGAGGGTCAGATGGGGCCACGTTTTCCAGCAGAGTACATGCTCCTAAAGGGAATATCTGCTATTCGGCTCTCCTCCCCAAGTGTAAGAGCTGCTGATTTGCTAGAAACATCAGAAATCTAGGCTTTTATGAGAAATCTGATGAAATGTTAAGTACTAGGTAGGCCAGCCAAATCCAATCACTGCACTAATCATTTTATGTGAATTTTCTCATTTGATTCTTATTATAATCCTAGAGGATAAGTACTAAAGCCATATTATCTTATAGATAAGGGAAACAAGGTAGAGAGGAGAGAGAGATTAAGTAACTTGAACAAGATCATCTGCTAAAAGCCAAGTGAGGATTCAAACAGGAGGTCTGTCTCACTCACAGCCCACACAACTAACCCCTAAACCAGATCATGCTGGCGGGTGGTTGAGCCAGGCATCTCTGCTCATCTATGTTCTAGCCTCAAATCCTGCTACTTAGCTGAACTCTGTTAACTTTATCCTTTGGGTAATGAATTTTCTCCTTGATTTTATGTTCTCACTTTCACTTTAGAGTGACCTAACCATACAGTGGAAGTGAGAAATAGATTTAAGGGACTAGATCTGATAGACAGAGAGCCTGATGAACTATGGACAGAGGTTTGTGACATTGTTCAGGAGACAGGGATCAAGACCATCCCCATGGGGAAGAAATGCAAAAAGGCAAAATGGTTGTCTGAGGAGGCCTTACAAATAGCTACGAAAAGAAGAGAAGCGAAAAGCAAAGGAGAAAAGGAGAGATATTCCCATTTGAATGCAGAGTTCCAAAGAACAGCCAGGAGAGATAAGAAAACCTTCCTCAGCGATCAATGCAAAGAAATAGAGGAAAACAACAGAATGGGAAAGACTAGAGATCAATTCAGGAAAATTAGAGATACCAAGGGAATATTTCATGCAAAAATGGGCTCAATAAAGGACAGAAATGGTATGGACCTAACAGAAGCAGAAGATATTAAGAAGAGGTGGCAAGAATACACAGAAGAACTGTACAAAAAAGAGCTTCATGACCCAGATAATCACGATGGTGTGATCACTCACCTAGAGCCAGACATCCTGGACTGTGAAGTCAAGTGGGCCTTAGAAAGCATCACTATGAACAAAGCTAGTGGAGGTGATGGAATTCCAGTTGAGCTATTTCAAATCCTGAAAGATGATGCTGTGAAAATGCTGCACTCAAAATGCCAGCAAATTTGGAAAACTCAGCAGTGACCACAGGACTGGAAAAGGTCAGTTTTCATTCCAGTCCCAAAGAAAGGCAATCCCAAAGATTGCTCAAACTACTGCACAATTGCATTCATCTCACATGCTAGTAAAGTATAGCTCAAAATTCCCCAAGCCAGGCTTCAGCAATACGTGAACCGAGAACTTCCAGACGTTCAAGCTGGTTTTAAAAAGGCAGAGGAACCAGAGATCAAATTGCCAATATCCACTGGATCATCGAAAAAGCAAGAGACTTCCAGAAAAACATGTATTTCTGCTTTATTGACTACGCCAAAGCCTTCTACTGTGTGGATCACAACAAACTGTGGAAAATTCTGAAAGAGATGGGCATACCAAACCACCTGACCTGCCTCTTGAGAAACCTGTATGCAGGTCAGGAAGCAACAGTTAGAACTGGACATGGAACAACAGACTGGTTCCAAATAGGAAAAGGAGTACATCAAGGCTATATATTGTCACCCTGCTTATTTAACTTATATGAAGAGTACATCATGAGAAACGCTGGGCTGGAAGAAGCACAAGCTGGAATCAAGATTGCCAGGAGAAATATCAATAACCTCAGATGTGCAGATGACACCACCCTTATGGCAGAAAGTGAAGAGGAACTAAAAAGCCTCTTGATGAAAGTGAAAGAGGAGAGTGAAAAAGTTGGCTTAAAGCTTAACATTCAGAAAACTAAGATCATGGCATCTGGTCCCATTACCTCATGGGAAATAGATGGGGAGACAGTGGAAACAGTGTCAGACTTTATTTTTTGGGGCTCCAAAATCACTGCAGATGGTGACTGCAGCTATGAAATTAAAAGACACTTACTCCTTGGAAGGAAAGTTGTGACCAACCTAGACAGCATATTAAAAAGCAGAGACATTACTTTGCCAACAGAGGTCCGTCTAGTCAAGGCTATGGTTTTTCCAGTAGTCATGTATGGATGTGAGAGTGGGACTGTGAAGAAAGCTGAGCGCCGAAAAATTGATGCTTTTGAACTGTGGTGTTGGAGAAGACTCTTCAGAGTCCTCTGGACTGCAGGGAGATCCAACCAGTCCATCCTAAAGGAGATCAGTCCTGGGTGTTCATTGGAAGCACTGATGCTGAAGCTGAAACTCCAATACTTTGGCCACCTCATGCAAAGAGTTGGCTCATTGGAAAAGACCCTGATGCTGGGAGGGATTGGGGGCAGGAGGAGAAGGGGACGACAGAGGATGAGATGGCTGGATGGCATCACCGACTCGATGGGCATGAGTTTGAGTAAACTCCGGGAGTTGGTGATGGACAGGGGGGCCTGTCGTGCTGCAATTCATGGGGTCGCATCAGACACGACTGAGTGACTGAACTGAACTGAACTGAACCATCCCAGTTTGCCAGAGACTGAGGGTTACCCAAGACAAGGGACATTCAGTGTATAATCAAGACACTCCTGAGCAGACCAAGACACTTGGTCTCCTTAGTTTTAATTTACTGGTATTATGTTAAAAATAACTCTATCTGATTCACTGTTACACTTGTTATAGAAATTTTTAAAAAAATTATTCAATAAATGGGTCCTATGGGAAATTTCACTGTTTCCCTTGAAAAATTAGTGTAGTCTTATCCCCCTTTTTTACTGCGTGATTGACTTTGTGTCCCTTTATGCCTTACTCTGTCTTTGTTATTTGCCAATCATATTTTCCTCTTAGTTACATGAATGTGTTGATAAGCATCTCAAGTGCTTGATTAGAAAAAAAAAAAAATGTACATGCATAGATGCCTTTTTGATTATCTAGAAGTCAATTCAGCATATGAAGCTTTGATTAAGTACTAGACTAACCACAGACCTGCAGCACTAGTGTACCTCGCAGTGTCTCCATGGTTGATGTGATCAAAGACCACTTACTCCTCTCACACTTCCATGTGGGGGAACTTTCAGTGGAGATGCATCCAGCTTCACCCCCACCATGGGAAAGAACAGTAAGTTATCTGACTGGTGAGTCTAGGGGAAGAAACAGCGTGCTCAATTCATTCCTCTCTGCAAGGGGGTCACTATTCTCTGCCAGGGTGCCCTTTGCTCCTCTGTACTACTGATCCACATGGACAGGTTTCCATGGGTGAGGCTTGATGATTTTCACTTCTGCCAGAGTGAGTATCTAGGTTTATCTTGAGGGCATAACATCAAGAAGACCATTTGGCTTCCTACCCAGGTGACATCAATCCCCTACTTTTCATCAGCAATAAAGCCAACCTCCTAATCTTCATTTGTCAGAATCTATACATCTCTCAGGAGAAGGCCATGGCACCCCATTCTGGTACTCTTGCCTGGAAAATCCCATGGACGGAGGAGCCTGGTAGGCTACAGTCCATGGGGTTGCTGAGGGTTGGACAGGACTGAGCGACTTCACTTTCACTTTTCACTTTCATGCATTGGAGAAGGAAATGGCAACCCACTCCAGTGTTCTTGCCTGGAGAATCCCAGGGATGGGGGAGCCTGGTGGGCTGCCGTCTATGGGGTCACACAGAGTCAGACACGATTGAAGTGACCTAGCAGCAGCATACATCTCTCAGTTGGTTTGATAGGAGTGGGAAAGAGAAGATGCTATTTATCGGTCTTCTGAAACCCCAACAGTGACTCGAGTGTAACACTGAATTTACTGGACCTTGTATCCAAAAAGTCAAATAACAGTAGTTACCACTAAGCTTAAAGCACAAAATGAAAAATGAAGTACTTCAGGAGGGGGCAGTCAAGGTGGCAGAGTAAAAGGACATGAAGCTCACCTTCTCCCACAAACACATCAAAAACACATCTAATGTGAAACAGTTCTCTCTGAAAACAAACTGGCAGAAGGACTCTTATACAGCGAAGGCTGTAAGAATTAGGAAGGGAAGAAAAGCAATCAGGACAGGACCTGGGCCCCTGGGAGAGGATTAAGATGAAAATGGAGATTACTCAAGCAGACACCTGCCCTGGGGAGTGAGCAGTTCAAGCAATAGATGGGGTGCTCCAGTCTGGGGTCTTACACAGGGGAGATAAGCCTGTTGGCTTGTTGGAGGACCTCTGGAACAATTAGAAGGGTTATGTGAAGCTTAGACTGTTCGTGTAAGGGGTGCATACACGCTGGCTAGGCCTAAGGCAGGACAGAGAGACATTTGCTCTAGGAGCAGCTGGTTTTCCACACCTGCCTTGCCATGTGCCCCAGCCGAAGCTCCAGCCTGCTCACCCCATGCCATACCATGGCACTGAATCTGAGGTGCCCACGACCAAGAAACAACTCAACTGTAGGACACAGAGGTAACCCAGACCTGAGGTGGAGTCTGGGTGGGATGGCAGTTGCCATTGTTGGCATTTACTCAAATGGAATCTCAGAGACTGCTCAGATCTCTGACAGCAATTGCTCCACCACAACTCACCTCCTGATACACATCAAGACTCCACATGGGCCCCAGTAAGCCCTGTGGAATGGTTCCACCACAGCGCAGGGGTGGTAGAAGCTGGGGGCAGTGATCAGTTGTGAGCGACAAAGGTGACTAGCACTCAAGCCCGCATCTGAGCAAAGACACAGTTGCCTCCATGAGTAGCACATCAGACTTCTGACTGTGCGTGGACCTTACTTGTTTCAGCATCCCCCTGCTCTGGGGCAAGAGTTTTGAACAGGGAGAGGGAAAACATACACTTAAAGGGAGCAGAGTCAGCTCAGAAAGGAGGAGATAATAAAGATCAAAGAGGAAATAAACAGGGACAAAAAATTAGAAAAGATCAATGCAACCAAGAGCTGTTTTTTTAATAAAGATAACAAAAGGGTAGGGAAGAAGTAAAACTGTCATATTTGTAGATGACAGTATATAAAGATGATACTTTATATAGAAAACTCTAAATTCTCCACCTAAAACCCATTAGAACTAATAAATAAATTCAACAAGGGAACAGGATATAAGACTAATACACAGAAGTCTATTGTTTTTCCATATACCAACAATACTATCAGAAAAAGAAAATTTTCCCTTTTAAAACCAATCTCTTTTAAAATCACATCAAAAAGAATAAAATACATAGGAATTAACTTAACCAAGGAGGTAGAAGACCTATATTCTGAAAACTATAAAACATTTATGTAAGAAATTGAAGATGATACACAGAAATGGAAAAATATCCTGTGCTCTTGGATTGGAAGCATTAATATTGTTAAAATGGCTATACTACCCCAAGCAATCTACAGATTTAATGCAATACCTATCAAAATACCCATGACATTTTCCATTTTCCACAGAACTAGAATAAATAATCCTAAAATTCATATGGAACCACAAAAGACCTCAAATTGCCAAAACAATCTTGAGAAAAAATAAGAACAAAGCTGGATGTATAACCCTTTTAGACTTTAAACTATACCAAAGCTATAGAAATCAAAACAGCATGGTACTGGCAGAAAAACAGGCGTGTAGATCAGTGGAATAGAACAGAGCGCCCAGAAATAAACCAATGCGCCTATGGTCGATTCATCTATGACAAAGAAGGCAAGAATATGCAATGGAGAAAAAAATCTCTGTTTAATAAGTGGTGCTGGGAAAACTGGGAAACTACATGTAAAAGAATGAGGTTACAACATTTCCTCACAACATATATAAAAAAAATAAACTCAAAACAGATTAAAGGCATAAATGTAACAACTGAAACCATAAAACTCTTAGAAGACAAAATAGGCATAACATTTTTTGACATAAATTGTAGTAACTTTTTTTAGTCTGTAGCCTAAGGCAAAAAAATAAAAGCACAAATAAACAAACAGAACCTAACTTAACTCCAAAGCTTTTGTGCAACAATAGGAGCCATCAATGAAACAAAAAGACAACCTGCAGAATAGGAGAAAATGTTTACAAATGATATGACTAACAAGGGTTTAAAATCCAAAATATATAAACAGTTAATACAACTCAGTATCAAAAAAACAACCCAATCAAAAAATGAACAGAAGATCTGAATAGACATTTTTCCAAAGAGGACATGCAGATGACTAACAGGCACATAAAAAGTATAATCAACACTGTAATTATCAGAGAAATGCAAATCAAAATAAAATGCAATTATCACCTCACAACTGTCAGAATGGCTATCATCCAAAAGTCTACAAATAACAAATGTTAGAGAGGATGTGGAATAAAGGGGCCCTTGTACCCTGTCTGTGGGAATGTAAATTGGTACATTCACTGTGGAAAACTGTATATAGCTTCCTCGAAAAACTAAAAAGAGAACTAACCGTATGATCCAACAATTCCACTCCTGGTTCTATACTCAGGAAAAAAAAAATGAAAAGACTAAATCAAAAAAACACATGTATCCCAAAGTTCTTAACAGTACTATTTACAATAGTCAAAATATGGTTGGAATCCAAGTGACCACCAACAGACAAATGCATAAGAGGTGACATATCTATCTACCTACCTATCTACCTATAATAAAATATTACTCAGCCATAAAATGAATGAAATTCTACCATTTACAGCAATACAAATCAACCTAGAGTATATTATACTTAAATAAGTCAGACAAAGAAAGACGAATACTGTATAACATCAATTACACGTGAAATATAAAAGATAATACAAATCAATGTATACAGCAAAACAAACTGACTCACACACAGAGAAAACAAATTAATGGTTCCCAAAGGGGAGAGGGAAGGAGAAGGGGCAAGTTAGTGATATGTGATTAAGAGATACAAACTACTATGTGTAAAATAGATAAGCAACAAAAATATATTGTATAGCACAGGGAATTCTAGACATTATCTTGTAATAACCACTAATAGAGTATAATATGCATAAATATTGACTCACTATGCTACCCACCTGAAACCAATATAACTACACTTCCCCCAAAATGAGGTACTTCACACTGGAAACTTCTAATACATCTGTGAAGCAAATCCTTATCTTCAATACCACAATTGAAATTGATCCTCAGTGTCACTAGATTTGGACACTGATGGTTTTGAACTGTGGTGTTGGAGAAGACTCTTGAGAGTCCCTTGGACTGCAAGGAGATCCAACCAGTCCATCCTAAAGGAGAGCGGTCCTGGGTGTTCACTGGAGGACTGATGCTGAAGCTGAAACTTCAATTCTTTGGACACCTGATGCGAAGAGCTGACTCATTTGAAAAGACCCTGATGCTGGGAGGGATTGAGGGCAGGAGGAGAAGGGGACAACAGAGGATGAGATGGTTGGATGGCATCATTGACTCAATGGACATGAGTTTGGGTAAACTCCGGGAGCTGGTGATGGACAGGGAGGCCTGGCGTGCTGCGGTTCACAGGGTCGCAAAGAGTTGGACATGACTGAGCAACTGAACTGAACTGAAGTTTTATCTTACTCTATCTTTTAGAAGCAGAATTTTAAAATTCATAACAGACCTCAGTTCATGTAGGAAAATAAAACAATATATTTGCTACTTAAAGAGAAAATGATGAATGATTCTTCTTATTTTCTTCCTGTCTGCTTACAGAAACCTCATCTGAATCATGTATTCACACATATCTATTTCCTAAGAGAAGGAATATAACATAACAGCTGAATACACTGTAATTCCTCATTATAATTACATCTTTAAAAGGCTTTTTGCCAGGAAAACTGGTTTGGCATTTAGTTTTGGGGTTCACTTTTGCATAAATCATATAATGTCCAATTTGGTATTTTAGAATAAATTGATTAGCAAGTTATTTTAATAATTGTAAATGTTGAGGTTAGTAAAAGAAAAACTCCCAGCTTCAGATAGGCTGACAAGCATCCAAAATAATAATGTAGGATTTATTCCTTAAAGTTTATCATGTAATAAACAGAAAGTAAAATATGGTTCATATATTCACATCTATTCTATCTTAAACCTCCATAATCACAGGGTTGTTTTAGTCAAATACTGGAAATATCTAGAGCCATCAGAGGCACTTTTTCAGAAGTTAAAAGTAAATCACCAGAGCTTCTTTCCATTATGTCACATTAAATTCTAGTTCATTCCATATTTTCATGCTCTACTTGGCGACAGATATACATCAGTGTGACTGACATTCACATAGAAGTAATGTCATATCTCAGTAGAATGATCTCCTCAACCCCCACATACTGACTCCATGAGAATGAGACCCCATACACAATAAATCATCATATCCAACTGAATACGTTTTGATTACAGTTGACAAAAAAGAAATGCCGATACTTTCTTCCTAATAAAAACTTTTTGTCCAAAAAGAAAAATACACTGCTATTTTAGAGTAGAACAAAGTTCTTACAGTCTATTTGTTAAGTGAAGATGGTTGATGGAGAAGACAGAGCACACTCATTTAACTGAATTACCTGTTGGAAGTAAACTCTGCTGCTAGGTAAAAAGAGTATAGCTTGTGGAATTTCACTAAAAAAGAAAAAAGTTCCAAATCTTTATACAGAATATCAGGCTTGCGTAATTCTTAAGCAATACCACCTGCTTTCATTCATAATGCAAAGAATAGATGTGAACCGCATTTTCAGTGTATTATTCTAAAGCTGAGGCTTCCCAGATGGTGCTAATGGTAAAGAACCTGCCTGTCAATGCAGGAGATGTAAGAGAGGTGAGTCTGATCCCTGGGTTGTGAAGATACCCTGGAGGAGGATACACCAACCTACTCCAGTATTCTTGCCTGGAGAATTCCTGAGCCTGATGGGCTACAGTCCATAGGGTCTCAAAGAGTTGAACATGACTGAAGCAACCTAGCACGCACTCACACATCTAAACCTGTATAATTTAAATTCCTTTATTTATTAAACAGGCACTTGATTTAAGGCAGCACTTTGGACATCAGAGAAGATATAACAATGAATCAGAAGATAGGACCTCTGTCCTCAAAAAGGTTACATAGTTCTAAGGAAGAGTGTATGGGTGTGTGTCCCTAACAATGTGAGACTGTGTGTAAAATGATGTGATAGGGGACTAATACCCTTGGACATTCAGAAGAGAAGTAAAACTCTTAAAAGAGAGGAGCAGGGAAGGTTACATTTAGACAGGATGGTGTTAGAATTCAACTACCATTGAAGGTATACCTGCACATTCCTGAGAAGAAACAGTCTTGAGCAACATAGAGAGCACTGTACATCCTGAGCCCAAATTAGCTATATAACCTGAATAACATTTAAGAAACTACATAGAGACTAATTATGAAGACAACTTCAGGTCAGATTCTGAAGGCCTTGAACAGCAAGTGAAGGAATTCAAATTTCATTCAACAGACAGAGGAGAACCATAGAAGCTTTTTGAGCTGGAGAGTATGTTCATCAAAGTTGTACTTTGGGGGTATAAGTTTAGGTGGTTGACAATGGCAGGAGAAGAGACAGCAGAGCGCGGATACCTGATCAGGTTACTGCATTGATCCAGCTGAGAGGGTAGGAACAGCAAGGGAGTGAGTGATGGACATGGGAGACATTGCAAAAGCAGAACAAACAAGATTTGAAGACTGGAAGTGGGAAGCGAGGGAAACGGAAGAATCAATGATGACTCACATTTTAAGCCTCGGTGATTGAGGAAATGGAAGTCAAGAGGAAAATCTGAGTTGAGAGGGAAGGATGAGGAAATTGGTTTGAGTTCATATCCAGATGGCAGTTAGAAATACAGGGCTAAGGAGTTAGTTCAGAATTAATAGATTAATAGGTATAGATTTAATAGGAAATATATTTTAATCTACATGAGAGGAAAAGTTGAAGTTATTTAAATAAACTCAACAAATATAACATAGACTATGTTAGACCTCTAACACAAATAATTGAATATTTGTTTACATCAAAAAACTGCCCATAATTGGTATTTTGGTATTTTGTACCATTGGTAAGATGCAACACTGGATCAAAAAAAAAAAAAAAACCCTGACAATATACAGGCAGCTGGGACTGGAAGTTTGTATACCAAAACTAACAAAACCACAATGATACACAGCATTCCATGAATTCATTCCTTGGAACAAATATTCATCACTGATATTTGGAAGTTAAAACACTAAGCAAATCTAATTATTTGTAGCCACTCAAACTAATTTCTCTTTTCCTCTGAAATCAACACTGCTTTCTGGATAACCATAACTACCATAACTAATAATGGCATTAGTTATCATTAAAAATAATGTATTTTGTAAGAGTACTAATCCCAACAATGATCTGATATAAACATTAATAAATATGTTCTTACATTAGCATGCTCTTAATTGACCCATCTGTGACTTTCAAGGATACCTCCTTATTCTGCTATATTTTGAACTGTATTACCTTTACATTGAGGTATTTCATAAAGATGATTCTCAGTGTATTCTCCAAGCCTCACCTGGTTTGAGTCTCTCTGGTGGGCTGAGTTTCACATGCTGGTCTTCAGATGAAAGGCTCACACTGAGGCCATACAGTGGATCATCCAAGAAAGAGGGCCTTTTCAGTCTCCCAATGCCCAGAGTCTTAGACATAAAGTAGTCTTCTGCATCACTAATAACACTGTCCTCAGAAAACTGAAGGCATTTCACATTCTCTGCTTCAAGGAGAAGAGCTGGTGACATGTGATGCCCAGCCAAGGCTTTGGTGAGAAAGTAGCCTCTAGATGTTTCACATTCTACATTCTTGGGCACATTTATGTCCTCCACCTCAGTGCTTCGAACCTTTGTTTTTGACCTGCTTAATGACTCAGAGAGAATAGATCCAGAAGGTTGGGGGAACTCAGGTATCATATCCTCAATATCTCTCTCTTCTCTTTCTGGAGACAGTCTAACTGTGGATTTTTGTTTGAACGAGCATTCATCCAGAAGACACCTTAACTGTTCCTCAGAGAGAAGTGAGGTTGAATCTAACTGATGAGACAAACCAAAAGTTTTCATAGTCAGTTGAATGAGTAAACACATTTATCTTTGGTAAGCTTTCAGTAATACAATATAAATGCAAGTAACAGAAAATCCTTTACACAAAACACCCAAATAGTACAATCATTCATTTTAAACCATTTAAAATTACAGGGGAAAAAATCACACATACAAAAATCCAGGAAAAGTCCCATGACACTGATGGAAATGAACTACTGTACCAAACTAACCACTAACACTCTACATGTAGTAATAACCTTGGGCTGAAATGAAGATATTAGAAAAACCCTTCAATTTTTTAAGTCTCAGGGCATCAAGCAGGGTAGTAAGTAACCACTTCTTTAATAGAAAGCAAGAAATTCTGCCACATTATCTAGTTGGTGTTTCTCTGTTTCCTCCATTTCTGGGTATGAACGCTATCACCACCCAATTCCTCAACTCAGGCAAACAGGGTAGATTAACCTGCCCCTGGGGATTCACCACTCCTATGTCTGTCTTCAACTTTCAGTGGACAATACTACAGAAGACAGAAAAGGAAGGGAGAAGGGGTGATGCATCCTGAGACGTGTAGTGGCTTCAGTGCTATAGGTCTAGACAGAGGCCAGGGGCATTCCAACAGCAGTGCACTCTGGGAGGAGGATTTGATCTCTGTTTGTAAACATTATCAGGGTTGATTGTTTCAAACAAGATATTAAGGATTTAAAAACATTTTTTTCTCTTCCAGTAATGTTCTCAAGAAATAAAATTAATCAAACAAAATTATAGAGCTATGTGTTCTACAAGAATTCAACTGAACAGCATGCCACCTGAATTGCAACAATGATTGGAAAGGAACATGACTGAAATATATTGAAAGACACTGAAAAAAATTCTCCTTCTTTAAAGAATTAGCACTGTACCTGATTTACATAGTAGATTATCTAGGATAACATTAATCCTCCTTCACAGGGGAGTGAATTATCTGACAAGAAGAAGTCCCCATAAGAAAACCAAATCATGACTTGTAATGACCTTAACTTTTACTTCAATAAAGTAAAGCAATGTTATTGGTTTAATCTGTAGTACACAGTAAGAATTAACTGAATAGTCTGCATTTACAAAGTATTGGTGGGGAGCTATCATGGAACTAGTATAGTTAATGCCCCATAATTGCGTAATGCCTTTAATGTAGCTAACAAAAAGTAGCATGTAAAAAGAACTTCATATCATGCTTTTAAAATATATCATATGTTTTAAAATTATATTTAACTCCCATATATTAAAAAACAAGTTTCACAGTGGCAAGTAACATTAAGAGTTTGAAAGTAAGAAGAAATTGTCTGGGAATATATTCTTAATAATTATCTGGGATTCAAAATTCAGGTAATTCACCTTAAGGTTAATGTGCATGACAAAAAAAAAAAAATAGGAGTTGTAGCTTTTCTAAAAAAAAAAAAAAAGAGTTGTATCATATACTAGCAAATCCTACTTTTAATCTCTAGACATTTCAGGTATCCAGATATAGTACTTTATCCATTACTAGCAGCATGTCCTTTAACCAACTATATAAAGCTAGACAGCTAGAACATGAAAGCAGTCTTTATATGGTACCAGATAACTAAAATACACCTTCAAAAACTGCTTAGATAAAATTCCTTGTAATGCGTAAATAATTCACTAGGATTTAGAAACGGTCCACTGATTGTTATACTCAGCAAACATCAAACCAAAGGCTTAACATATGAAATTTCCAGACCTTAGAAAAAAATCAGTCCATACTGGAGCAAGAGGGTGAAGGAATATGGAAGGAAGTCTCTGGGAGAGAATAAAAGAGAGGGTGGTGGAAAATTGGTAGATTATCTGATATGTTTGATCACATCCCCAAATAATATTGATAGGATAAATGCTTAGAAGTTCCAAAGATTTATTTAGCTAGATACACAGAAAATTAAATCAAAGGAAAAATAATTGTGAACTCTGAAAAAAGAAGCTATATGAAAAGAAAGGAAAGGCAGTTTTTCAGAGAGATTACAGAAATTTAGCAAAAGAAAATAATATAATTATTAACTCTACAACAACAAAAAAAAGTTGTACAAGAAAGGATACTATAGGATACTACTTATAAGCACTGAAATTGAAGCTGTGATCAAAAATCTCCCCAAAAACAAAAGCGCAGGATCAGATGGCTTCACAGGAGAACTCTGTCAAACATTTAGAGAAGAGCTAATGCCTACCCTTCTAAAACTGTTTCAAAAAACTGCAGAGGAAGGAACACTTCCAAACTCATTCTATGAGGCCACCATTACCCTGATACCAAAACAGGACAAAGACAACACAGAAGAAGAATACTACAGGCCAATATCACTGATGAACACAGATGCAAAAATCCTCAACAAAAAAAATTTAGCAAACAGAATTCAGCAACACATCAAAAAGCTCATACACCATGATCAAGTTGGGCTGATTCCAGCAATGCAAGGATTCTTCAATCTATGCAACTCAATCAATGTGATACACTACATTAACAAATTGAAAGATTAAAAACTATATGATAATCTCAATAGATGCAGAAAAAGCCTTTGACAAAATTCAGTACCCATTTATGATTAAAACTCTTAAAAAAAATGGGCATAGAAGGAACCTACCTCAACATATTAAAGGTCATATATGATAAGCCTACAGCAAACATTATTCTCAATGGTGAAAAACTGAAAGCATTTCCCCTAAGATCAGAAACAAGACAAGGGTGTCCACTTTCACCACTATTATTCAACAAAGTTCTGGAAGTCCTGGCTACAGCAATTAGAGGAGAAAAAGAAATAAAAGGAATCCAGATCAGAAAATTAGAAGTAAAGCTCTCACTGTTTGCAGATGACATGATACCATACATAGAAAACCCTAAAGACAGTATCAGAAAATTTCTAGAGCTAATCAGTGAATTTAGCAAAGTTGCAGGATACAAAGTCAATAGACAGAAATCACTTGCATTTCTATATAGTAACAATGAAAAATCAGAAAAAGAAATTAAAGAATCAATCCCATTCACCATTGCAACAAAAAGAATTAAACATCTAGGAATAAATTTACCTAAGGAGACAAAAGAACTGTACACAGAAAATTATAAGACACTAGTAAAAGAAATAAAAGACAACATAAACAGATGAAGAGATATTCCATGTTCCTGGGTAGGAAGAATCAATACTGTGAAAATGACTATACTACCAAATGTAATCTACAGAGTCAATGTGATCCCTATCCAATTACCAATGACATTTTTCACAGAACTAGAACAAAAAATTTCACAATTCATATGGAAACACAAAAGACCCCAAATAGCCAAAGCAGTCTTGAGAAAGAAGAATGGAGCTGGAGGAATCAACCTTCCTGACTTCAGATTATACTACAAAGCTACAGTCATCAAGACAGTATGGTACTGGCACAAAAACAGAAATATAGACCAATGGAATGAGATAGAAAGCCCAGAAATAAACCCATGCACCTATGGGTACCTTATATTTGACAAAGGAGGCAAGAATATACCATGGGGCAAAGACAGCCTCTTCAATAGATGTGCTGGGAAAACTGGACAGCTACATGCAAAAGAATGAAATTAGAACACTTCCTAACACCATACACAAAGATAAGCTCAAAATTGATTGAAGACCTAACTGTAAGACAAGAAACTATAAAACTCTTAGAGGAAAACATAGGCAGAACACTCAATGACATAAATCAAAGGGAGATCCTCTATGACCCACCTCCTAGAGTAATGGACATAAAAACAAAAGTAAACAAATGGGACATGATTAACTTAAAAGCTTTTGCACAGCAAAGGAAACTATAAGCAAGGTGAAAAGACAACCCTCAGAATGGGATAAAATAACAGCAAGTGAAACTGACAAAGGATTAATTTCCAAAATATACAAGCAGCTCATGCAACTCAATGCCAGAAAAACAAACAACCCAATCAAAAAGTGGGGAAAAGACCTAAACAGACATTTCTGCAAAGAAGACATACAGATGGCTAACAAACACATGAAAAGATGCTTAATGTCACTCATTATTAGAGAAATGCAAATCAAAACCACAAAGAAATATCACCTCATACCAGTCAGAATGGCCATCATCAAAAAGTCTACAAACAATAAATGCTAGAGAGGGTGTGGAGAAAAAGGAATGCTCTTGCACTTTTGATGGGAATGTAAATTGATAGAGCCACCATGAAAGATGGTATGGAGATTCCTTAGAAAACTAGGAATAAAGCCACCATATAACCTAGCAATCCCACTCCTAGGCATATATCCTGAGGAAATCAAAATTGAAAAAGACACATGTATCCCATTGTTCACTGCAGCACTTTTTACAATAGCTAGAACATGGAATCAACCTAGATGTCCATTGACAGATGAATGGATAAAGAAATTGTGGTACATATACACAATGGAATATTACTCAGCCATAAAAAGGAATGCATTTGAGTCCGTTCTAATGGGGTGGATGAACCTAGAACCTATTATACAGAGTGAAGTGAGTCAGAAAGACAAATATCTTTTTCTAACACACATATAAGGAATCTAGAAAAATAGTACTGAAGAATTTATTTACAGGGCAGCAGTGAAGAAATAGACATAGAGAATAGATTTATGGACATGGGGAGAGGGGAGGAGAGGGTGAGATGTATGGAAAGAGTAACATGGAAACTTACATTACTATATGTAAAATAGATAGCCAACGGGAATTTGCTGTATGTCTCAGGAAACTCAAACAGGGGCTCTGTATCAACCGAGTAGGGTGGGATGGGGAGGGAGATGGGAGGGAGTTTCAAAAGGGAGGGAATATATGTATACCTACGGCTGCTTCATGTTGAGGTTTGACAGAAAACAGCAAAATTCTGTAAAGCAATTATCCTTTAATAAAATATTTAAAATAAAATTTAAAATATTATACAAGGAAAAAAGATAGAGCTGGTTGGAATTTCATTTTAATATTTCAAATTTTTATTTTTAAATTAATTTTATTTAAAATTTTGAATAGCACTTTTATTGTTTAAGAAAATATGGTAGCTCCTTGCCCCATTTGTCAGCACTCTTTAGTTTTGTTTTTCAGAGTCAACTCCTTTTAATTCCTTAGAAGTTTTCCCCTGCCATTGAATTTTATACTGTTTCTTAATAGTTTTCTTTCCTAATTGATCAGTTTTATGTCAATACCTCACATTTCATATCAATCATACGATGCTACTGTATTGTTACATCAATTCTATGCTGACTTCTTTTAACAGTAGCCAAAGATTTAACTTTGTTACTTCAAATATCCCTTCTCTTTCCTACCATTTTTCCAAAATAGTCAAATCACAATTTTTGGTTACCCTGGTCATCACTATTTATATTAAGACTTGTGTTTCCTTATTAATTTTCTGTTTTGATGATCTGTCCATTGGTGTGAGTGGGGTGTTAACGTCTCCTACTATTATTGTGTTACTGTCAATTTCTGCTTTTATGTCTGTTGGTGTTTGTCTTATGTCAACTAGCTTTATCTTTGGGTATCAGAAGCCTATCCAGATTTCATGGAGCCTGAAATTTATATAATCTTGTAGCAGGGGAAAGGTACTTCTTCAAGAAAAATAATACATAAGTACAAATAGAAAATAGGTATAAGAGTGTGTTTCTTTTTCTTTAGAATGTGAAAAAGATCACAGCAACTTAACGGAGGCTTGGAAAATCAAGTTCATCTCTTATGTTATCTCTTTAGATCATCATTTACTAAAAATGCTTATACAGAAATGTTTCCTGAACCCCACTCAAGGTTCATACAAGAGAGGGGCCCTGGAGCTTAAGCCTCACGGGGTCCATAGTATATCTATTCCTGAGTGCTCCAAGATAAAGCATAACACATCTGAGTCTGTATACACAGAAATCTGGAGGAGGGCATGGCTACCCACTCCAGTATTCTTGCCTGGAGAATCCCATGGACAGAGAAGCTTGGCGGGCTACAGTCTACAGGGTTGCAAAGAGCTGGACATGACTGAAGTAACTAAGCATGTGCACACACACACACAAATACACACAGAGAAATAAGCTCAACTACAATCACCCTGATCCTCTGGGGGAAGCAGTTCAACGGGAAAGAAAACATAGAAGACTAGAACTTGGGCTTTAGTCCAAGTTTTCCCACCTTGTTCATGTCACTTAAGGACTCATCGCTATGAAATAGAGAACTGAAGAACTCCGCATTAACTTCCAGCTCCAATATTGCTTTTTATGAATAACTACTCCAAAATTAAAAATAAATAAGACTGAGATGTTCAATTGTACCTCAGAATGTGACCTGGGTAGAATTTATGAAGATAAAACATCACAAAAAGAGAACTTTTATTCCTTGAATTTCTTCACAATACCAATCTTGAACTCAAAAAAAAAAGAAAAATTCTCTAGTCTCAAAACATTATATGTAAAAGTGAACCAAGTATATTAAGCCTGCAGATTAAATTAAATTCATCACAGTGTTTCTGAGTGGTAATATATCAGACACAACACAAGCCATCACAAGCCATTTCTCTCGTCTTTTGATTCTCTGCAGAGCCTTGCCCACAATCTAAGCTCAGTAAATCAGTATTGTGGGAATCAAATGAATTAAGGCTGCTGAGTGTTTTGAAATGGCTAAGTACTACATTAATGTATAAGTTATTTACAAATGCTGAATGGGACTAAACTGGGTCTTATAACAAATATCCCTAATGACCCTTGATAGTGCAGGGGCCATAACCCATATCCTTCATCCAGTTTGCTTTGAAACTCTGACCTAATGAGCTCCATTAGCTGAACGACTCACTGTGCAAGCAGAGTCAAGTAACCATCTGTTCAAGTCCTCACCTCAAAGTATTCGTCTTTCATGCCAGCTCTAATTTTCCAGTATTTCATAAACAAGTCATTTATTCATGCTATTCCTGTCCTTTATGAAATTCATCACAGAGCATTTCAGTCTTCATTTTTCCAGACCAGAGCCCAATCTATTTTCTCTCCTTCTATGAAAGCCCCTCTTTTCCCATCCTCATTTTAGTAGCCTTTTTATGGATCTTCTTTCTTGTTTTAGTCAAAACAGACACACTCCAGAGTCAATGAGTAAATGTATTCAATTTTCTCATTAGAAAAAAAAAATACTATAGACCACTTGTGGTGTTAGTTCTCACGCATCTTGCTGGTCTTGTTGGCACCCTAGGTGATGTCTTACAGAATAATAACCAGCATTCACTAAGCACCTACTTTGGGCCAATACTGCCCTATGCACCTTACATGTATCAATTCCTTAAATCTTCATAACAAACCTATGTAGATACTATTGCTATTCCCATTTTATAGATGAAGAATTAAAGCAATAAGAAATTAAGAAAACTGTCCTTGGTCATACAACTAGTAAGTGGTGGAACTTGAATCCAAGTAGTCTGGGTCCGCCTACATGTTTATCTACCAGGCTACACAGCCTCTCACTATAAATGAGTTCTCCCTCTACCATTCTCTACATGTCCTTTTTCAAACTGAGCATCATTCTTCAGTCCATTCCCTCAGATATTAAAAACTCTTCCTGTAGATTATTTCACTTAACATTGGATTTTATTACCCACACTAGCTTAGTATCTTACCCAGATTTACACAGTGTCTTCTCCTTCAGTTCATTTCAGGGAGAAAGAAAAAAAGACAACCTCAGCTCCATTCCCAGGGTGCCCACTGTTTATACTTCTCCACCCCTATAAACACCAGTTTGGTGTAGGAGCTAAATCTGATGGGGAGTGCAACTTGTAATTGCTGGAGAGGGATCACAGACTGTGGATTACCTCACCCTCATCCCTGCCTCCCATGCTATGCTCTGTATTGGGAGTTTCCCCAGCCATAAAAATCTCTACTCATTTTGCACTGGATTTATTGACAAGGCAATCAAGATTACGTCTCTGGTGCAGATAACCAGAAAGTCAAGCACTATAAACTAGCAAAGGCAATTTTGTCCTTTGATGTAAGCTTCTGTCTGATGTTGGATTTTCCCCTACAAATGTTAAGTTCCTGAAGACACACCCTATAAAGCCAATACAATCATCACAAATGAGAAAAGGGTGGAAAACCGGAATATCCTAAATGATTAACAGCAAGAGTATGGATGTAAATAGCTTTCAATGACATCAAGTTCTACTTTAAAAGAAGCAACCAGAAAATGTTTCACCTTTTGCTTAATTACCAATATATAAGTTTACAACTCTTTGTTGCAGCCATTGCTGGCAACACCTAAGTAGTGGTGTAATCAAAGGTTTTTAGCCACAAGGAACAGAAATCCTTATCTCCAAAAAACAAGGTAGGGAATGATGAACTAATCCTTTAGCTTTTGCTTGTCTGGAAAACTCTTTATTCAGGCAGTAGAGGTGAGTATTGATGAAAGATCTAAGAAGTCATCTCATGGATGGTTTGCTGAAGTCATTAACAAGCAGGAAATGAACTCTCAACAGGCTTCTTGGGGTCTCGAGCTGAGAAGCCCCCAGAAACCAAAGTCATCTGTTTCATCTTGTTCTCTTACTCAGTCCCTGTGGTCTCAACTACTTGTTCGATCAATCCTCCACTCTGCAAATCAGCTTTTTCTGTTTATTAATGGTTTCTGCTCTCTCACAACCTCAGCTTGCCCAGGTAGCATGAATTAACTCTTGCCTGTACTCAATACAACATTAAGAATCTAACACCCACCAATGACTGACAATGGTCTTTATGTCCATTAGCTCAATTTTTAAGCAAGATAACTGAGTTGGTCATTGACCAGGTGACAGACTGACCACGTCAGTTTCAAGTGCTCAACCACTCGTCCAATCACCTGTGGTGAGGGTCACATGCTATGAACTTGGCCATTCAAGTCCATGTTTTGGGGTAAGGAGTATTTCCCAAAGAGGAAGGCGTGAGCAAAGGGATCTATTGATCATTGTGCAACTTTTGAAATTGCTATTAAGTAAATAACCAATAGAAGGGACCTGACATTTAATAAAGGATTAAGAATCAAGGTGTTGCTTAACTTCACCAATCTCACTCAGTCTGAGCATTCACTGAACAGCTCACTGAGATATAAAAGCAGAAATACTTATCAGAAAACAATCACTGGGGATAGAATAGTAAGACTTATAGTTGGACTACAGAACAGCACTTGCAAGTTGACACACCACCAATCTGCTCATATAGGCTCAACAGAGTCATATCACAAGTTGCGGCTCTTTCTTAAGAGCTCTTTCTTTTTAAAGTCTAAAAAATGATGGGGGTAAGTGATTAGTATTCCATTTAATGTCTGCATCAACCAGGATGCAGTGCCAAGGATTCTTAGAAGGAATGAGCTTATTCATCCCGCTCCCCTTAGCTCCTTTCCTCTTTATCCTATTCCTCCCCCTTTCTCTCTTACACTTAGACTGCCCCAACTGCACAGCGGCAAGTCTGGCAGGTACAACACTCTTTAGGAAGTCACAAAGGTCCTGGGGGCCAGGCAAGATCTGGCATATTTTCACTCAGAATACTCAGAAGTTGTCCGGCCAGAGGAGAATCTGAACTCTAGTTAAAAGGAAAGCAAAGGTCATTGCCAGAGAAACTATGTAAAACATTAGGAATGAGAGCTGAGGCACCGTTGTAAACAGGAAAATGAGTCAGCCCCCAGGTCAGAAGCCGGAGAATCTGTGGATAGAATAACACAGTGTGTGAAACAGGTCAAGACGAGTGGCTCCAAAGTGAGTTCACGAATGTTGCAGTGGTATTGGAAGCCTGATCTGATGCAAGGCCTGCATGTCAAAGTAACTGCGTAGCAGAGGACACTGCCCTTGCCCAGGCCACCTATCTTCCCCAAATGGCTGGGCGAGGCAGGGCTTGGAAGGGTTTGCCTGATGTGTTTGCTCAATGAAAGGCTGCTGTGCCCCTGAGCACTCAGTGGTGGTTTTTCCCCAGCCTAGGTACCACAGCTGGTCTCCATGAAATCAGGCTTTCTGTTGCTAGGAGGATGAGAAGGGTGGGATGCCAGCAGAATCCCAGTGTATAAAGGAAGGGTGGGCATGGATGGGAGGAGCTAGAAGCAGGCTATGGGATTCTCCATTCCTCCAGTTTGAAAAGGGGCCAGGAAGTGAGCTTTAGTTGGGGACGTAGTCAGAAGGGTGCAGATGGGGAGCCAGATCAACTTCACAACTTTGGTTTATAAAACAATGATGGGGAAAGGGGGCTCTCATCTTTCCATTCTGGGGGAAGATTATCATTTGAGGATTGCCAGCAGTTGCTATTTTCTAGGATAGAAACAGTAGATCCACCAACTCTACAGCTGGAAAGAGCCTGGCACTCCTGCCCTACATTCTCCCAGCAAAACAAAGCTTAACCAGGATGTTGTTGGCAATGAGGTGGACAAGTCTACACACAATGCATTTTTTTCGGGTCACAGGGGGCTGGACCTCCCACCCACACCCCACTCCCTGGAGAAATAAATCCTGCATATTACTTTTAAAACAACTACGTCTCACTGCAAGGCAAGATTGCTGGTTTATTGCACAGTAACAGTTGTGAAAATCACTTGCATGGTTTTCTCTACTCTCGGTTTGAAGTTTATCTTTACTATGTAGAGATAAGTTGGGTCAGAGGAGGTCATGATGGGGTCAGAAGTCAAGAAGGCCACTAGCTATTTAAATGCTTAAATGTGGGCCAGAGTCCAGATCAAGCCTCACCCTTTTGTCAGAGGTCAGCTGGGACTTGAGTCAAGTTAGACAAATTTGGTATCATCAAAATAGATAACCAATAAGGACCTACTATATAGCACAGGGAACTCTGCTCAATACTCTGTAATAACCTAAATGGAAAAAGAATAGATGCATGTATAAGTATAACTGAATTACTTTGATGAAACCTGTACATGTGAAACCAACATTGTTAATCAACTCTACTCCAATAAAACCAAATAAAAAGCCCTCAAACCAAAAACCTAAAGAACCTCTGTAGGCCCACAGGGCTGCCTCTCTAGAACTTTAAATACTTCTCTTGACATCATCTAAACTTCCCATTAAGGAGAAAGTGATCTCAGAACTCTGTCTCTGGGATCTTCAACTTGCACACTCCAGGCTAGCCTGCAGGCAGAGGTGCTGTGGCCAGTACAGGACCATCCCCAACAAGCGCTCCCCTAAGGTCAGGGGAGTATATCCAACAGGTGTTGAGGAGGATAACTAACTACCACTCACACCCAGTCCATAAGAGCACAAAGGAGGCTATCTCTAGGGGTGCTGAAACAAAGTGGAGATACAGCATGGCCCTAAGGGTAGCACCTGGCCACCTCACACGGTCTGTCAGTGGGTTGAACAAAGCCTACAGGCTCTGACCAAGAGGACTTTTGCTTTTCAAAGAGAGCAGCCATCAATGCCATATTCATCAGCTGCTCTGAGAACAGTTCTTCTGCCTTTTGCTGTGAAGGATCTGATTATGGTAGTGTTATCTAGATAGCCCCAAGCAGAGAGAACACTCAGTTGGACCCCACTGGTCACCAAGCAGGACCCTATGCAGCCTTCCCAGAACAGCCTTCCCTCCCCCATGTCCTCTGCCTGTCTTTTGTCTGTAGAAAAACTTTAGTCAAAGATTAAGTTTAATCAGAGAAGTGAAAAAAATAAAAACGCAAAGGCAAAAGAAAACAGTCAAACAGGACCAAACAGTAATAGTTTAGCCATTTAACAAAGTCAAGGATCTTTAGTTCCTTCTCAAGGACTTCATATAATATTCTGAGTCATGTCCTTTGAGCTGTTTTGCAGGTACCGGTGCCCCCACCAGGTAGAAGAAGTGAACTGTACTTTGCCACAAGCAAAGATCTCAGACTGATTGTAATCAGAAGATTCATGATGGTGACTTCCTATTACCTCACCTCCGACCAGTCAGAAAAAGGTCCATGAGCTGATCACATACCCCACAAACCCCCTCCCTCACTCTGTCTTAGAAAACCTTTCCCTGAAAGTCTGTGGGGCGTTCAGGTCTTCTAACCACAAGTTGCCCTGGACTGTTTGCCTGGTGCCCTATAGTGAACACTGCACTTCCTTCCCCACAACCTGGTGTCAGTCAGCTGGCTTTACTGTGCCCCAGAGAGCAGACTCAAGTTTGGTTCCATAACACAACCAACACGAGTGACATCCCTCAGAGAGATGCCCCAACCCTGGGAACTGGAAAGGAAAACTATTTCCTTGAATGTACAAGAAGTTTCCTAGCAGCACAGACAAGCCCAGGGGCCAAGTTGCACTGGCATTAAAATGCTGCAGTAAGACTGTACTCAGTTCATCCGTCACTGGGAGTTGTGCAGCTGCCTGCCGCAGGGCGGAGCGGATCTAACAAGGCTTGTGCCGCCCCCACAGCTATAGATTCAGGCGTGCTACTGATTCACTGCCACACCCCTCCTGTCACCTTCAGAATATCGTGCCCCTCTAGCCTCTCACCCAGGGCTGTCCGACTGAGGCTGAGTTGTGACTCGCTAATGAGGTGGGAGATGCTCAGCTGGCCACTTCCACACTTGTGCAAATTAGTTGGCCCTTAGGGTAGATTTTAACCAAGAGCCGAGAACCAGTGAATAAAATCCTTTCCCTTCTGCCCTAATATGTAGTCCCCGTATGGATCCTCTCTGAAGACATCCCTCAAGATGAAACAATCAACTATATTTGCTGTGGCCAGTTTTACTGCCCCCACCCACTTCTGACTTTCTGGTGCTACTATAGTCAATTAGGTGCCAGCTTGTAAGTTTCAGGCTCTGCTCCTCCAGACTGAGACAGTCACAATAAGCCACAGCTTCCAAGCTGGGCAGGGCTCTGGAAGTGGCAGCTTGAGCTGCACAGGATGAGCCTGGGAGTGGGTTGGAGTTCCGCCCCAACCTCTACAAACTGCTCAGAGGCTTGCAAGGCAGAGCCGGCTGGGCACAGACATTGCAGAGCTGTGGCCAGCACTGTCAAGGTCATAAGAGGCAAAGTAATGCTTTGGGACCCTTGGGGTTTATGGCTTAAAGCTGGTTCCTACTGCTACAGCAGAGCACTGCCCGAGGGATTGGCTCAAAGGAGAAAAGCCCTTGGGAGTCCTGGGAGGACATTTACCCAGGGCGGTCAGAGATAGCAGAGCTGGAGGGAGAATATGAACTGGAGCCAAGGGGAGACAGCTGAGGTTTAAGTGTCAAGATAAACAGCAAATGACCAACACAAGCTGTAAAAGTGGCCATGGTATGGCGTTCCGTACAAAGTCACATTCACTGCCAAGACAGGGGAGGTCTGCCTTCATTCTGGGTGGGCAGAGTTCAAGACCAGGCTCGAAAGAGAGTTAAGCAGGAGCAGACCCCTCCTTGTCAGCAGTTACTGATGAATCAAAACGAAGTGCTGGGCAAGTTGTGCAAATACATGGCATTTGTCCTCTTCTTAAATGCATCTCCAGCATCCTTTCTCCATGTTGTTTTCCCACAGCTGTTGACATTCCATTTGGTATAATGCCCCAAGTTAAGTGTTCTTAGGCTGCATGCTATCTTTCTGCGGGGAAAAAAAAACAGCAACAGAAATCCCCAAGAGGAGAAAAAAACACCGTTAACAACAAGAGTAGGAGGCCTGAGGCTGCCGTTTCTGAGTTTAAACCCCAGCTATCTCATTCCCAGTTGTTCCATTTCATATTGGGCAGAGTACTCGATTTCTCAAAGCCTCACACGTCTAAACTGTAAAAGTGAAACATTAACAACTCACTGACTCCTAACAACTGCTCGTGAGGAGTACTAACAACCAATACTAGGCAATGAGAATGAGATACAGGTGTGAGGCTGCTGGCACTGCACCTGATGCAAAGTAGGAAGGACTTCAATCAATGTCGGAACACCAGAAGGAACACTAAACTTGACTTGAAAAGCCAATCAATGTCAGAACACCAGGAGGAACATTAAACTTGATTTGAAAAGCAGGGGCTAGATGACCCACTTATGAAGTTGCCTACTGAAATCTGCACATCCCAACTTCCAGTGGCCCCTACCCCTTGAGAGTCTGTCTGGAGTACCAGGAGTAGAGCTTTTCAGACTCTGTCACGGTAGTTTGCAAAGAGTGAACTGTCCTCTAATGACTTCATATGGGGCTATGGCAACCATCAGATGCCGGGAGAGGACACACGCGAGGAACAGGTTGAAAGTGAATCTCTATCACCCCTGCCAAAGCTGACACTTCAGGCAGATGCTCTAAAGTCTTCAGTACCAGAAAGCACTGCAGTAACCAAAAATGACAAGAGGGGATGGTTTCAAGACACTTTTATCAGTGCTCAAAATAATCAATGTCAGGACTCAGGATGAATTTTGTGAAGCAGAGGAACGTAGGTGAAATGGGCTTTTTCATGCAGAGGACATGTTTCCCTCTCACCAATGTCCCCTCCTTGCTCTGCTCCCTTCCCTAAGGCATCTGGAGACCCAGGGCTGTCTCCTCAACCCTCTCCCCTGAGTGCGTGCTTCTCAAAAAGTACATTCAACTCCAAACCTTTTTAAATGTCTCACTGCCCTCCCATCAAAACTTACCTGTGCTGAGATGTGTCCTCATTACTCCCCCTCAGACAAAGCAATCTAGGTCTATGGATAACCTTCGCACGGAGCAAGCTCTTCAAATAGAATGACTTAGTCCAAAGAGGCAATTCTAAGAATGGGAATCCAGGCCCCACAACCGGACAGTAGCAGATATTTGAGAGATCCCATTTTTAGCAGCCTCAAAGAAGTCACACAGTGAGGCCTAGTCTACCTATAAAGTGGTCAGTCCTATCTCATCTCATCAGATCTGATTTTCCTCTTATGTGTAAATCTAGGGCCAGAGAGTTAACTCCATGTTTAACTTGATAATCAAGGAGAGATTTTCTGGTCACAAATGGGTGACCTGTAGCTTTTCCCAGGGTTTCAACAGTGCTCCTGAGGCTTTACCCTGTCTAGACATGTATCTGAAACATCTAATTACCCCATACATTCTGCATGGTACACAAAGCCCGACATCATTACATAAACATGAAGCTCCCTATTAATATTGCTGCTCAGTGAACTGTCCTTTTACATTTGCCAATCTGAAAGTGAAATCATGCTACCACTGAGACTTAGGATAATATGCTGGGAACAATAACTGCTAAGTTTTGCTATGACCCAAATTGTGGGAGCTAAATTCTCCAGAAAGTAAACAAAAAAATTCATGTAGTAAATTGGATCCAAATTCATAAGAATCTAAATTGCTTGATGCATATTCTCTCTTAAATGATGAATTTAATTGCCCCTTCTACACAGAGCAAGAAGCCATATTAAAGGGATAACTCTTTCCACCTCTCTGGCTGTCGAGTCCTACATCAGGCAGGTAACCATTCCAGCCCTGGTCATTAGTTAGTTGCACTATGGTTGGGGTGTGGAGTTGGAGTATGGATAGAGTTTATATGAAGTCAAAGACTACCATTGGTATGTACCAAGAATGCTGACATAATTATTCCATTCCATTCTCCCAAATACCCAATGAGGGAACTAGGAAATCATTCTTCACATTGAACAGATAAGGAAATTAAGGCTCAGAGAAATTAAGTATCTTGGTCCAAGGTCCAGATGAAATAAAAAAATGAAGTCAGAATGTAAACCGAGAAATTTTCATAATCTTACTGGACTTCCCTTGTGGCTCAGCTGGTAAAGAATCCCCCTGCAACGCAGGAGACCTGGGTTCGATCCCTGGGTTGGGAAGATCCCCTGGAGAAGGGAAAGGCTACCCACTCCAGTATTCTGGCTTGGAGACTTCCATGGACTGTATAGTCCATGCAGTCGCAACGAGTCTGACATTACTGAGTGACTTTCACTTTCACTGTCTTCACAGAGATGCTCAGAAGAGTTGGTTAAGCTCCATTTTCCAGGGGAAGCACTCTGGCAGTAGTATGGTACCATGGCACGTCCCCTCCACACTCTACATCTGAAAACATTATACAACAGAACAGCCTAGGAGAGCCCCTTCCCCTTCACAAACCTGAAGCAGAAGTATGATCAAGAACCTCCTTCTGGTGTCTGACAGTTGCTCCCTTCTTCCCCCAAACCTGGAGCACCAGGTTATATCAGCACAGCACCCCCTTCATCTGCCCTTCCTGATAGATGTTAAGTTTCTCAAGACTGGGACTAGATTCTTCCCATCTCCGTGTTACCACGTCTGTGGCAGAAAACAGACACATGGCAAAGTTTTACTTGTCACATGAGACCTTCTTTGAGTGCTCCTTCACCTTCAACGGTAGCACTCACTCTAAACTAAACTCAGTGGCTTAGCCTGTCCCCCCAGGATATGGCCCAGGCCTTTCTCACCCCTGTGCCCTGTTGCCTCTGGACCCTGCTCTCTTCATTTGGCTTTGGAAGGTAAGGGTTTAAATGGATTAATGAAACTTCACTTAACTATTTGAGAAAACCAGATAACAAAGCTTTAACTCCTAAAGAATCCCCAACATTTCAGATGCCGCCAACAGCAGACAGGCAGACAAATTGGCTGAAGGGAGAAGATACTTCTGGTATTCTCTATATCACCGTCCACAGGCAATGACTCACCCCATCTATGGATGCCCCCTCAATCCCACCAACTCCATACCCACTGACCAAGGAAAAATGTTTCAGATTCACAAAAATTTCCAAGTGCAATAAAAAGCCTATATTCCAGGCCTATCACTGTGATATTCACTACATGTTTGACACAGAGGTTTAATTTGGTCTGCCATGAAAATAGAACTGAATAATAATCACAGTCTTTGATTGTGGTTAGGTTTAATTATGGAAATCTGCTCATGTATTTATATAGAAAGCCTCACATGCACAGCAGAAAGCCATTTCTTTTCATAAGTATTTATAGGAAAAGAGCCTTCTAAAAAGGTTGTTTATTAGGAAGTAAATATTTCAAATAAACAAGACAAAATAGGGTCCCCACCTTTCACAGGATATATTTTCTAATCATGTCATGTTAACATTCTCTCTTTTTAATTTCAGTGATGAGCAAGGATTAGCTACAGCCCCAACTCCAGGTGGGAGTGCTGAGTCACTTGTTTAGAATGAAATATGCAGAGTATCAAGACAAATAAGTACAATCCATGTTCAACATGGTGGTGTTGGAAACATCACCTAATTGAATGTGTTAAAATAACGTCCTGAAAAAAATAGGGAAAAAAGGAATAAAAGTTTTAAATCTTTGTATTTTCTGATTTTATGATACGGAAAATGCTGTCAAATCAGACAAAATAATGAACAGCCTTTATCTCCTTTTAATCAAATTTCTAATTAATGTTTTAACTTCAAGAATGCATGGTAAAAACACAAGTTCCCCTAAAGCAGCTAATAATAATTTTAGGATGACAGGCTAAATACAAAATGCATTTGGAAAAAAATGGAAACAGAGGGAAGTTTCACTAGAAAAATGGTATTGAAGAATTTATTTACAGGGCAGCAATGGAGAAACAGACATAGAGAATAGACTTATAGACATGAGGAGATGGGAGGAGAGAGTGAGATATATGGAAAGAGTAACATGGAAACTTACATTACCATATGTAAAATAGAGAGCCAACAGGAATTTACTATATGACTCAGGAAAATCAAACAGGGGCTCTGTATCAACCTAGAGGGGTAGGATGGGGAGGGAGATGGGAGGGAGATTCAAAAGGGAGGGGACATATGTATACCTGTGCCTGATTCATGTTGAGGTGTGACAGAAAACAACAAAATTATGTAAAGCGATTATCCTTCAATTAAAAAAATAAATTTTTTTTAAACAGGGAGGTAGATTCAAATAAGCACTTCTGTTTGTTGGATGTAAATTCCATTACTATAATTATCTCTTTTTTTAATTTTTTTTCCATTTATTTTTATTAGTTGGAGGCTAATTACTTTACAATATTGTAGTGGTTTTTGCCATACATTGACATGAATCAGCCATGGATTTACATGTGTTCCCCATCCCGATCCCCCCTCCCACCTCCCTCTTCATCCCATCCCTCTGGGTCTTCCCAGTGCACCAGCCCTGAGCACTTGTCTCATGCATCCATAATTATCATTTTTTAAAGTCCAAAATTTTTCCTACATAGACCATCCTTATAAAATGCCAAAACAATTAACTTAATAAGTCCAGTTTTTTAATTATTAAAATGCATTTTTATCTGAATTCACTAGTTAATTAAGTCAGTGACTTTTTCATGACTAACTTGTTAAAATTAATTTTGTGTTGATAAATTATAAATCTGTCAACCCAGAGTATAATTATCATGTCATAACTAACATACCATATTAAAATTAATAATATATAACTATAAAGCCAGTGGAAATGAAAATCTTTAGATGTAGTTAATTATTTTAATAAATAAATGATATTGAAGATTCATCAGGGATTTTAATGCTCTGTATCTAAACTGAAACCACTGCACATTATCAATCTAATTTATTTCAAATATACTTCATATTTAAGAGCTAGATATTAAAAGATTAGATGCCAGCTGCATCATCTCCAGCTGCATGTAATCTGGAACACTACAGTTGGTTGCCATGTATACTGTACAAAAAGTGAAAAAAAAAAAAGCAACAGCAAAGTAAACTATTGTTATTCCTAAATGATTTGAGACTCTCACATGTGCGTGCTTAGTCACCTCAGCTGTGTCTGACTCTTTGCAATCCTATGAACTATAGCCCCCAGGTTCTACTGTCTATGGAATTCTCCTGGCAAGAATATTGGAGTAGGCGGCCATTTCCTCCTCCAGGGGATCTTCCCAAGCCAGGGATCAAACTAGTGTCTCCCGCATTGCAGCCGGATTCTTTGCTGCTGAGCCACCAGAGAAGCCCCAACCTGAGACTCTCATGACCCCCAAATCTGCAAAAAACACAAATACATAAACACACATAAAACATATGAGTTCCTGGCTTTCCCCTCAGTTTAGCCACAAGCTCCACCACCCCATCTACCAGAATCTCCACCTCATGCCCTGCTGGCCCTCATCATCACTGGAGGAACTCTCCATGCTTTTCTCTGTAGCTAACCCCTTCACTTGTACAAAGAGATGACCCCCTCTTGCCTACTCAAAGTCACTGTTTTGACAATTCTCCCCATCCTCTTCTGCATCACCATGTTCCCCTCTCCCTCCTGAATTATTCCTATGAGCATACAAAAAGTCTGTTGCTCTTCACCTTAAGAAAACACCCAGGGTGGTCCTAAGATGGCGGAGGAATAGGACGGGGAGACCACTTTCTCCCCCACAAATTCATCGAAAGAACATTTGAACGCTGTGCAAATTCCACAAAACAACTTCTGAATGCTGGCAGAGGGCTTCAGGCACCCAGAAAGGCAGCCCATTGTCTTAAAAAGGAGATGGAGAAGTCTTGAGGCTACTGTAAGAATAAGACTGAAAACCAGAGGCAGGAGGCTTAAGTCCTAATCCTCAAAACACCAGAGAACTCCTGACTCCAGGGAACATTAATCGATAGGAGCTCATCAAACGCCTCCATACTTACACTGAAACCAAGCACCACCCAAAGGCCAACAAGTTCCAGAGCAAGACATACCACGCTAATTCTCCAGTAACACAGGAACATAGCCCTGAGCTTCAATATACTGGCTGCCCAAAGTCACATCAAACCAACTGACATCTCAAAACTCATTACTGGACACTTCAGTGCACTCCAGAGAGAAGAAATCCAGCTCCACCCACCAAAACACCAACACAAGTTTCTCTAACCAGGAAACCTTGACAAACAACACATCCAACCCCACCCAAAGCAAGGAACCTCCACGATAAACAGGAATCACAAACCGCTAGAATACAGAAAGGCCACCCCAAACACAAAAATATAAACAAGATGAAAACGCAGAGAAATACCCAGCAGGTAAAGGAACAGGATAAATGCCCACCAAACCAAACAAAAGAGGAAGAGATAGGGAATCTACCTGATAAAGAATCCCAAATAATGATAGTGAAAATGATCCAAAATCCTGAAAACAAAATGAGGTTACAGATAAATAGCCTGGAGACAAGGATCGAGAAGATGCAAGAAATGTTTAACAAGGACCAGAGTCAATATATAATGAATAATGCAATAAATGAGATCAAAAACAGTCCGGAGGGAACCAACAGTAGAATAACGGAAGCAAGAGATAGGATTAGTGATGTAGAAGATAGAGTGGTAGAAATAAATGAAACAGAGAGGAAAAAAGAAAAAAGGATCAAAAGAAATGAGGACAACCTCAGGGACCTCTGGAACAATGTTAAATATGCCAACATTCGAATCATAGGAGTCCCAGAAGAAGACAAAAAGAAAGGCCATGAGAAAATACTTGAGGAGATAATAGTTGAAAACTTCCCTAAAATGGGGAAGGAAATAGTCACCCAAGTCCAAGAAACCCAGGGAGTCCCAAACAGGATAAACCCAAGGCGAAACACCCCAAGACACATATTAATCAAATTAACAAAGATCAAACACAAAGAACAAATATTAAAAGCAGCAAGGGAAAAACAACAAACAACACATAAGGATTCCCATGAGGATAACAGCTGCTCTTTCAATATAAACTCTTCAGGCCAGAAAGGAATGGCAAGACAGACTTAAAGTGGTGAAAGAAAATAACCTACAGCCCAGATTACTGTACCCAGCAAGGATCTCATTCAAATATGAAGGAAAAATCAAAAGCTTTACAGACAAGCGAAAGCTGAGAGAATTCAGCACCACCAAACCAGCTCTCTAACAAATGCTAAAGGGTCTTCTCTAGACAGGAAACACAGAAAGGGTGTATAAACTCAAACCCAAAACAATAAAGTAAATGGCAATGGGATCATACTTATCAATAATTACCTTAAATGTAAATGGGTTGAATGCCCCAACCAAAAGAGAAAGACTGGCTGAAGGGATACAAAAACAAGACCCCTATATATGTTGTCTACAAGAGACCCACCTTGAAGCAAGGGACACATACAGACTGAAAGTGAAGGGCTGGAAAAAGATATTCCACTCAAATAGAGACCAAAAGAAAGCAGGAGTAGCAATACTCATATCAGATAAAATAGACTTTAAAACAAAGGCTGTGAAAAGAGACAAAGAAGGACACTACATAATGATCAGAAGATCAATCCAAGAAGAAGATATAACAATTATAAATATATATGCACCCAACATAGGAATACCGCAATAGGTAAGACAAACGCTAACAAGTATGAAAGGGGAAATTAATAATAACATAATAATAGTGGGAGACTTTAATACCCCACTCACACCTATTAATAGATCAACTAAACAGAAAATTAACAAGGAAACACAAACTTTAAATGATGCAATAGACCAGTTAGACATAATTGATACCTATAGGACATTTCACCCCAAAACAACGAATTTCACCTTTTTTTTCAACAGCACATGGAAACTTCTCCAGGATAGATCACATCCTAGGCCATAAATCTAGTCTTGGTAAATTCAAAAAAATTTAAATCATTCCAAACATCTTTTCTGACCACAATGCAGTAAGATTAGATGTCAGTTACAGAAGAAAAACTATTAAAAATTCCAACATATGGAGACTGAACAACATTCTGCTGAATAACCAACAAATCACAGAAGAAATCAAAAAAGAAATCAAAATATGCATAGAAATGAATGAAAATTAAAACACAACAACCGAAAACCTATGGAACACTGTAAAAGCAGTGCTAAGGGGAATGTTCTTAGCAATACAGGCTTACCTCAAGAAACAAGAAAAAAATCAAATAAATAACCTAATTCTACACCTAAAGCAACTAGAAAAGGAAGAAATGAAGAACCCCACGGTTAGTAGAAGGAAAGAAATCTTAAAAATTAGGGCAGAAATAAATGCAAAAAAAACAAAAGAGACCATAGCAAAAATCTTTTTTTTTTTTTAATTTTTTTTTTAGTTGGAGGCTAATTACTTCACAATCATTTCAGTGGGTTTTGTTATACATTGATATGAATCAGCCATGGATTTACATGTATTCCCAATCCCGATCCCCCCTCCCACCTCCCTCTCCACCCGATTCCTCTGGTTCTTCCCAGTGCACCAGGCCGGAGCACTTGTCTCATGCATCCCACCTGGGCTGGTGATCTGTTTCGCCATAGATAGTATAGATGCTGTTCTTTTGAAACATCCCACCCTCACCTTCTCCACAGAGTTCAAAAGTCTGTTCTGTATTTCTGTGTCTCTTTTTCTGTTTATTATAGGGTTATACGTTAACCTTGTTCTTAAATTCCATACATATGTTTAGTATGCTGTAGTCTTTATCTTTCTGCGCCTTCTTACACTGTATAACGGGCTCCAGTTTTCAATTCCATCTCATTAGAATTGATTCAAATGAATTCTTTTTAATGGCTGAGTGATATTCAAACGGTGTATATGTACCACAGCTTCTTATCCATTCATCTGCTGATGGGCATCTAGGTTGCTTCCATGTCCTGGCTATTATAAACAGTGCTGCGATGAACATTGGGGTGCACGTGTCTCTTTCAGATCTGGTTTCCTCAGTGTGTATGCCCAGAAGTGGGATTGCTGGTCATATGGCAGTTCTATTTCCAGTTTTTAAAGAAATCTCCACACTGTTTTCCATAGCGGCTGTACGAGTTGCATTCCCACCACAGTGTAAGAGGGTTCCCTTTTCTCCACACCCTCTCCAGCATTTATTGCTTGTAGACTTTTGGATAGCAGCCATCCTGACTGGCGTGTAATGATACCTCATTGTGGTTTTGATTTGCATTTCTCTGATAATGAGTGATGTTGAGCATCTTTTCATGTGTTTGTTAGCCATCTGTATGTCTTCTTTGGAGAAATGTCTGTTTAGTTCTTTGGCCCATTTTTTGATTGGTCATTTATTTTTCTGGAATTGAGCTTCAGGAGTTGCTTGTATATTTTTGAGATTAATCCTTTGTCTGTTGCTTCATTTGCTATTATTTTCTCCCAATCTGAGGGCTGTCTTTTCACCTTGCTTATAGTTTCCTTTGTTGTGCAAAAGCTTTTAAGTTTCATTAGGTCCCATTTGTTTATTTTTGCTTTTATTTCCAATATTCTGGGAGGTGGTCATAGAGGATCTTGCTGTGATTTATGTCGGA
>NC_057391.1:32348661-32372408 GCF_019320065.1 Cervus canadensis
TGGAATGATTTCAATTTTTTTTTTTTTTTTTAGACTAGATTTATGGCCCAGGATGTGATCTCTTCTGGAGAAGGTTCCGTGTGCACTTGAGAAAAAGGTGAAGTTGCTTGTTTTGGGGTGAAATGTCCTATAGATATCAATTAGGTCTAGCTGGTCCATTGTGTCATTTAAAGTTTGTGTTTCCTTGTTAATTTTCTGTTTAGTTGATCTATCCATAGTTGTGAGTGGGGTATTTAAGTCTCCCACTATTATTGTGTTACTATAATTTCCTCTTTCATATCGTTAGTGTTTGCGTTTCATATTTGCCGTTGCTCCCTATGTTGGGTGATATAATTTATATTGTTTATTCTTCTTCTTGGATGTGATCTTTTGTTCCTTATGTTGTGTCCTTCTTTGTTCTCTTTTCACACTTATTGAAAGTCTATTTTATCTGATATGAGTATGGCGACTCCTGCTTTCTTTTGGTCTCCGTTTTCGTGAAATATTTTTTTTTCCAGCCCTTCACTTTTAGTCTGTATGTGTCTCTTGTTTTGAGGTGGGTCTCTTGTAGACAGCATATATGGGGGTCTTGTTTTTGTATCCATTCAG
This sequence comes from Cervus canadensis, assembly GCF_019320065.1. NCBI lineage: Eukaryota > Metazoa > Chordata > Mammalia > Artiodactyla > Cervidae > Cervus > Cervus canadensis. The sequence continues at coordinate 32,349,250 of NC_057391.1, forward strand.
CCAATCTTTGTCTTTTGGTTGGGGCATTCAACCCATTTACATTTAAGGTAATTATTGATAGGTGTGGTCCCGTTGCCATTTACTTTGTTGTTTTGGGTTCACGTTTATACAACCTTTCTGCATTTCCTGTCTAGAGAAGATCCTTTAGCATTTGTTGAAGAGCTGGTTTGGTGGTGCTGAATTCTCTCAGCTTTTGCTTATCTGTAAAGCTTTTGAGTTCTCCTTCATATCTGAATGAGATCCTTGCTGGATACAGTAATCTAGGTTGTAGGTTATTCTCTTTCATTACTTTCAGGACGTCCTGCCATTCTCTTCTGGCCTGGAGGGTTTCTATTGATAGGTCAGCTGTTATCCTTATGGGAATCCCTTTGTGTGTTATTTTTTGTTTTTCCCTTGCTGCTTTTAATATTTGTTCTTTCTGTTTGATCTTTGTTAGTTTGATTAATATGTGTCTTGCGGTGTTTCGCCTTGGGTTTATCCTGTTTGGGACTCTCTGGGTTTTCCTTGGGACTTGAGGTTGGGAGTGGCTATTTCCTTCCCCATTTTAGGAAGTTTTCAGCTATTATCTCCTCGAGTATTTTCTCATGGCCTTTCTTTTTGTCTTCTTCTTCTGGGACTCCTATGATTCGAATGTTGGGGCGTTTCACAGTGTCCCAGAGGTCCCTGAGGTTGTCCTCATTTCTTTTGATCCTTTTTTCTTTTTTCCTCTCTGCTTCATTTATTTCCACCATTTTATCTTCTACCTCACTTATCCTATCTTCTGCCTCCGTTATTCTACTCTTGGTTCCCTCCAAAGTGTTTTTTATCTCATTCATTGCATTACTCATTTTTAATTGAGTCTTTTTTATTTCTTCTAGGTCTTTATTAAACATTTCTTGTATCTTTTCAATTTTTGTTTCCAGGCTATTTCTGTAACTCCATTTTGTTTTCAAGATTTTGGATCATTTTTATTTTCATTATTCTAAATTCTTTTTCAGGTAGAATTCCCAAATTCTCATAAATCCTCTTTTGTTTGACTTGGTGGGCATTTTTCATATTCCTTTACCTGTTGGGTATTTCTTTGCCTTTTCATCTTGTTTAGATTGCTGTGTCTGGAGTGGGCTTTCTGTATTCTGGAGGTCTGTGGTTCCTTTTTATTGTGGAGGATTTACCCAATGGGTGGGGTTAGACGATTCGCTTGTCAAGGTTTCCTGGTTAGGGAAGCTTGCGTCAGTGTACTGGTGCGTGCAATTTGATTTCTTCTCTTTGGAGAGCAATGGAGTGCCCAGTAATGAGTTTTGAGATGGGTCTATGTGTTAGGTGTGTCCTTGGGCAGCCTGTATGTTGATGTTCAGGGCTATGTTCCTGCGCTGCTGGAGAATTTGCGTGGTATGTCTTGCTCTAAAACTTATTGGCTCTTGGGTGGTGGTTGGTTTCAGTGTAGGTATGGAGGCTTTTGGACAGTCACTTATTACTTAAAGTTCCATGTAGTCAGGAGTTTTCTGGTGTTCTCAGGTTTTGGGCTTAAGTCTCCTGCCTCTGGATTTCAGTTTTATTCTTCCTGTAGTCTCAGGACTTCTCCAACTATACAGCCCTGATAAGAAAACTTCTAGGTTAATGGCTAAAAGATTCTCCCCTGTTAGGGACACCCAGAGAGGTTCACAGAGTTACATGAACAGGAGAAAAGGGAGGAGGGAGATAGAGATGAGCAGGAGGAGAAAAAGGGGGACTCAAGAGGAGAGAGACAGATCTACGCAGCTGTCTGGTCCCAGAGTGTTCTCCGTATCTCAGACACCTACAAGGATTCACAGAATTGGATTGGGAAGAGAAGGGGAAAGGAGGAAATAGAGGTGTTCTGAGGTAGAAAACAGAGAGTCAAGATTGGGAGAGAATAATCTTCGTTTTAAAAATAGGGCTTCTCTTCTTTTTTTTCTTTTTTTTTGTAAGGTTATAGTGTATTGAAAATGAAAATTAAGGAGTAGTAGAGGAGTACTAGGGGACTTTAAAAGAAATAAGAGAAAAAGAAAAATAGAAAATAGAAGAGAAAAAGGAAAGAAAAAAAAGAAGAAAAAAGGGGAAAAAAAGAAAGAAAAAGAAAAAAACAAAGAAAGGAAAAAAAATTTTTTTTCCCCTAATTAAAAAAATCGTAAAAATCTATGGAAATGAAAGTTAAGGAGTAATGGAGGAGTAATAGGGGATTTTAAAGGAAAATCAAAGAGAAAAAAGAAAAAAGAAAAAAAGAAAAAAAAAGAGAAAAAAGTAAAATTATATCTAGGAGTTTCTCTGGAGCTGTTGCGGTCAGTGTGGGTTCGGCTCAGTTTCAGATAGCTCCTCGTTCCAGCTTACACTTCTCGATATCTACAGGCCACTTCTGGTGTAGTCGGTGTTTTCTAGAGGGATTTTAATCTGTTGCACCAGTCCCTTCTGAAGCGGTTCCCTTTGTTTATTTGGCTTCTGTTTGCCGGTCTCTTCAGAGCCTCATTTCCGCCCTGACACAGGTGGGCGGAGGTGGACTCTTATTCAGGTAGCTAGTTCCGTCGCTCTGAAGGGAGGGGCTGATGCTGCAGGGAGGGACTGGCGCTATGGGGACGGGCTTGCGCCGCGGGGACGGGCTGGCGCTGTGGGGACGGACTTGCACCGCGGGGACGGGCTGGCGCTGCCGGGAGGGGCCGACGCCGCTTTATCCGTCTGCGCTGCTCAGGCTCCCGGCTGTTCTATATGGAGCGTGCCCCGCGCTGCACGAGGTTCCAGCCCTCGGGTGTTCCACAAAAGCGCGGAACGAAAAGCTGCGCCTGCTCTCTGTGCCTTCCCCGTCAGAGCGGTCCAGGCAGCCAGGGGCTTGGTGGGCGCACTCTCCCCAGGTGTGGCGCGCCCACTCCCTTCCACGGTCCCAGTTTCAGTTTCCTCTGGCGCCAATCGGGTGCCTGCGCCTTCTGCCCTCCGCGTCCCCAGCCCCAGTCCCCGCCCGCGCCGGTCGGGTGCCTGCGCCCTGTGTCTCTCCGCGACCTTCCCCTCCCCCCTGCCTCCTGCCTCCAGCGGGGCTGGGCCGGTCTGCAGCCTTCGAGCTCTTCTCTGGATTTTCTCGGTCTCTTTGTTCTGCGAACGGCCGGCAGTGAGTTCGGGCCGGTTAATTTACTCTCTCTCTTTTGGTCTCCCACAGTTCAAGTTGGGAACTCACAGAAGCTCCCTCCGATTGTCCTCAGGGCACTCAGGCCCGGACCCTACCCCAAGCAATGCCACCTAAGACTCCCTTCCCGGGACGGATGTCCGTCCTTAGCTCTTTTGTCTCACTTTTTGTCTTTTATATTTTGTCCTACCTCCTTTCGAAGACAATGGGCTGCTTTTCTGGGCACCTGATGACCTCAGCTAGCGATCAGAAGTTGTTTTGCAAAGTTTGCTCTGCGTTCAGTTATTCTTTTGATGAATTTGTAGGAGAGAAAGTGGTCTCCCCATCCTACTCCTCCGCCATCTTGGCTCCTCCCCTCCATAGCAAAAATCAACAAAGCCAAAAGCTGGTTCTTTGAGAAGTTAAATAAAACTGACAAAGCATTAGCCAGACTCGTCAAGAAACAGGGAGAAAAATCAAATCAACAAAATTAGAAATGAAAATGGAGAGATCACAACAGACAACACAGAAATACAAAGGACTACCATCAGCAATTATATGCCAATAAAATGGACAACTTGGAAGAAATGGACAAATTCTTAGAAAAGTACAACTTTCCAAAATTGAACCAGGAAGAAACGGAAAATCTTAACAGACCCATCACAAGCATGGAAATTGAAACTGTAATCAGAAATCTTCCAACAACAAAAGCCCAGTACCAGACGACTTCACAGCTGAATTCTACCAAAAATTTAAAGAAGAGCTAACACCTATCCTATTCAAACTCTTCCAGAAAATTGCAGAGGAAGGTAAACTTCCAAACTCATTCTATGAGGCCATCATCACCCTAATACCAAAACCTGATAAAGATGCCACCAAAAAAGAAAACTACAGGCCAATATCACTGATGAACATAGGTGCAAAAATCCTTAACAAAATTCTAGCAAACAGAATCCAACAATATATTAAAAAGATCCTACATCATGACCAAGTGGGCTTTATCCCAGGGATGCAAGGAATCTTCAATATCTGCAAATCAATCAATGTAACACACATTAACAAATTGAAAGATAAAAACCATATGATTATCTCAATAGATGCAGAGAAAGCCTTTGACAAAATTCAACATCCATTTATGATAAAAACCCTCCAAAAAGCAGGAATAGAAGGAACATACCTCAACATAATAAAAGCTACATATGACAAACACTCAGCAAACATTATCCTCAATGGTGAAAAATTGAAAGCATCTCCCCTAAAGTCAGGAACAAGACAAGGGTGCCCACTCTGACCACTACTATTCAACATAGTTTTGGAAGTTTTGGCCACAGCAAACCTGCGCAGAAAAAGAAATAAATCAGAGCAGAAGAAGAAATAAAAGGAATCCAGATTGGAAAAGAAGTAGTAAAACTCTCACTGTTTGCAGATGACATGATCCTATACATAGAAAACCCTAAAGACTCCACCAGAAAATTACTAGAGCTAATTAATGAATATAGCAAAGTTGCAGGATATAAAATTAACACACAGAAATCCCTTGCATTCCTATACACTAACAATGAGGAAACAGAAAGAGAAATTAAGGAAATAATTCCATTCACCATTGCAACAAAAAGAATAAAATACTTAGGAATAAATCTACCTAAAGAAACAAAAGAGCTATATATAGAAAACTATAAAACACTGGTGAAAGAAATCAAAGAGGACACAAATAGGTGGAGAAATATACCATGTTCATGGGTTGGAAGATCAATAGAGTGAAAATGAGTATACTACCCAAAGCAATCTATAGGTTCAATGCAATCCCTATCAAGCTACCAAGGGTATTTTTCAGAGAACTAGAACAAATAATTTCACAATTTGTATGGAAATACAAAAAAACCTCGAATAGCCAAAGCAATCTTGAGAAAGAAGAATGGAACTGGAGGAATCAACCTGACTGACTTCAGGCTCCACTACAAAGCCACAGTCATCAAGACAGTATAGTAGTGGCACAAAGACAGAAATATAGATCAATGGAACAAAATAGAAAGCCCAGAGATAAATCCACGAACCTATGGACACCTTATCTTCGACAAAGGAGGCAAGAACATACAATGGAGAAAAGACAATCTCTTTAACAAGTGGTGCTGGGAAAACTGGTCAATGACTTGTAAAACTAAATGAAATTAGAACACTTTCTAACACCATACACAAAAATAAACTCAAAATGGATTAAAGATCTAAACGTAAGACAAGAAACTATAAAACTCCTAGAGAAAACCATAGGCAAAACACTCTCTGACATAAATCACAGCTGGATCCTCTATGACCCACCTTCTAGAATATTGGAAATAAAAGCAAAAATAAACAAATGGGACCTAAATAAAATTAAAAGTTTTTGCACAACAAAGGAAACTATAAGCAAGGTGAAAAGACAGCCTTCAGAATGGGAGAAAATAACAGCAAGTGAAGTAACAGACAAAGGATTAATCTCAAAAATATACAACTCCTGCAGCTCAATTCCAGAAAAATAAACAACCCAATCAAAAAATGGGCCAAAGAACTAAACAGACATTTCTCCAAAGAAGACATACAGATGGCTAACAAACACATGAAAAGATGCTCAACATCACTCATTATTAGAGAAATGCAAATCAAAACCACAATGAGGTACCATTACACACCAGTCAGATGGCTGCTATTCAAAAGTCTACAAGCAATAAATGCTGGAGAGGGTGTGGAGAAAAGGGAACCCTCTTACACTGTTGGTGGGAATGCAAACTAGTACAGCCACTATGAGAACAGTGTGGAGATTCCTTAAAAACTGGAAATAGAACTGCCATATGACCCAGCAATCCCACTGCTGGGAATACACACTGAGGAAACCAGATCTGAAAGAGACACATGTACCCCAATGTTCATCACAGCACTGTTTATAATAGCCAGGACATGGAAGCAACCTAGATGCCCATCAGCAGACAAATGGATAAGAAAGCTGTGGTACATATACACAATGGAATATTACTCAGCCATTAAAAAGAATACATTTGAATCAGTTCTACTGAGGTGGATGAAACTGGAGCCTATTATACAGAGTGAAGTAAGCCAGAAAGAGGAACACCAATACAGTGTACAAATGCATATATATGGAATTTAGAAAGATGGTAACGATAACCCTGTATGCAAGACAGCAAAAGAGACACAGATGTATAGAACAGTCTTTTGGACTCTGCTGGGGAGGGCAAGGGTGGGATGGCTTGGGAGAATGGCATTGAAACATGCATATTATCATATGTGAAATGGATCGCCAGTTCAGGTTCAATGCATGAGACAGGGTGCTCGGGGCTGGTGCACTGGGATGACCCAGAGGGATGGGATTGGGAGGGAGGTGGAAGGGGGATTCAGGATGGGGAAACACATGTACACCCGTGGCAGATTCATGTCAATGTATGGCAAAACCAATACAATATTGCAAAGTAATTAGCCCCCCAAAATAACTAAAGAAATAAGAAAATAAATAAGAAAACACCCAACTTTCAACCCATATCTGTCTCCACCCAACACTCCATTTCTCTTATTTTCTTTACAATGAAATTTCTTTAAATGCTCTTACTGTCATCAAATTCTTTTCCCTCTAATGTCTCTTAAGCCCATTCCAAATAGGATTTAGTCCACCACTCCATCTAAATTGCTCTTGCCCATGGAATCGATGTCCTCTACATTGGTTATGGAAGACATAACCAATAGGTCTCTACCCCACCTCCAAGGAGTGGCTGCTGCGTGGGCGCAGGAGGGCTGAGAGGAGCTACTCAACTTCAAGGTCAGGAGGGGCGGCGTGAGAAGATACTGCTCGTCCAAGTTAAGGAGCAGCGGCTGCGCTTTGCTGGAGCAGCCATGAAGAGACACCCCATGTCCGAGGTAAGAGAAACCCAAGTAAGACGGTGGGTATTGCGAGAGAGCATCAGAGGGCACACACACTAAAACCATAATCACAGAAAACTAGCCAATCTGATCACAGGACCACAGTCTTGTCTAACTCAATGAAACTAAGCCATGCCGTGTGGGGCCACCCAAGACGGGCGGGTCATGGTGGAGAGGTCTGACAGAATGTGGTCCACTGGAGAAGGGAATGGCAAACCACTTCAGTATTCTTGCCTTGAGAACCCCATGAACAGTATGAAAAGGCAAAATGATAGGATACTGAAAGAGGAACTCCCCAGGTCGAGAGGTGACCAATATGCTACTGGAGATCAGTGAAGAAATAACTCCAGAAAGAATGAAGGGATGGAGCCAAAGAAAAAACAATACCCAGTTGTGGATGGGACTGGTGATAGAAGTAAGGTCCAATGCTGTAAAGAGCAATATTGCACAGGAAGCTGGAATGTTAGGTTCATGAATCAAGGCGAATTGGAAGTGGTCAAACAGGAGATGGCAAGAGTGAATGTCAACATTCTAGGAATCAGCAAACTAAAATGGACTGGAATGGGTGAATTTAACTCAGATGACCATTATATCTACTACTGTGGGCAGGAATCCCTTAGAAGAAATGGAGTAGCCATCATAGTGAACAAAAGAGTCCAAAATGCAGTACTTGGATCCAATCTCAAAAACGACAGAATGATCTCTGTTCGTTTCCAAGGCAAACCATTCAATATCACGGTAATCCAAGCCTATGCCCTGACCAGTAATGCTGAAGAAGCTGAAGTTGAACGGTTCTGTGAAGGCCTACAAGAATTAACACCCCAAAAAGATGTCCTTTCCATTATAGGGGATTGGAATGCAAAAGTAGGAAGTCAAGAAACACCTGGAGTAACAGGCAAATTTGGCCTTGGAGTACAGAAGGAAGGAGGGCACAGGCTAATAGAGTTTTCCCAAGAGAACACACTGGTCATAGCAAATACCCTCTTCCAACAACACAAGAGAAGACTCTACACATGGCTATCATCAGATGGTCAACACCAAAATCAGATTGATTATATTCTTTGCAGCCAACGATGGAGAAGCTCCATGCAGTCAGCAAAAACAAGACTGGGAGCTGACTGGCTGAGATCATGAACTCCTTATTGCCAAATTCAGACTTAAACTGAAGAAAGTAGGGAAAACCACTAGACCATTCAGGTATTACCTATATCAAATCCCTTATGATTATACAGTGGAAGTGAGAAATAGATTTAAGGGGCTAGATCTGATAGAGTGCCTGATGAACTATGGACGGAGGTTCGTGACATCGTACAGGAGACAGAGATCAAGACCATCCCCATGGAAAAGAAATGCAAAAAGACAAAATGGTTGTCTGAGGATGCCTTACATATAACTGTGAAATGAAGAGAAGTGAAAAGCAAAGGAAAAAAGGAAAGATATTCTCATTTGAATGCAGAGTTCCAAAGAATAGCATGGAGAGATAAGGAAGCCTTCCTCAGCGATCAATGCAAAGAAATAGAGGAAAACAACAGAATGGGAAAGACTAGAGATCTCTTCAAGAAAATTAGAGATACCAAGGGAACATTTCATGCAAAAATGAGCTCAATAAAGGACAGAAACGGTATGGACCTAACAGAAGCAGAAGATATTAAGAAGAGGTGGCAAGAATACACAGAAGAATTGTACAAAAAAGATCTTCACGACCCAGATAATCACAATGGTGCGATCACTCACCTAGAGCCAGACATCCTGGAATGTGAAGTCAAGAGGGCCTAAGAAATTATCACTAAGAACAAAGCTAGTGGAGGTGATGGAATTCCAGTTGAGCTATTTCAAATCCTGAAAGATGATGCTGTGAAAGTGCTGCACTCTATATGCCAGCAAATTTGGAAACCTCAGCAGTGACCACAGGACTGGAAAAGGTCAGTTTTCATTCCAATCCCTAAGAAAGGCAATCCCAAAGAATGCTCACTACAGCACAATTGCACTCATCTCACATGCTAGTAAGGTAATGCTCAAAATTCTCCAAGCCAGGCATCAGCAATACGTGAACCGAGAGCTTCCAGATGTTCAAGCTCGTTTTAGAAAAGACAGAGGAACCAGAGATCAAATTGCCAACATCTGCTGGATCATCAAAAAAGCAAGAAAGTTCCAGAAAAACATCTATTTCTGCTTTATTGACTATGCCAAAGCCTTCGACTATGTGGATCACAATAAACTGTGGAAAATTCTGAGAGATGGGCATACCAGACCACCTGACCTGCCTCTTGAGAAACCTGTATGCAGGTCAGGAAGCAGCAACAGTTAGAACTGGACATGGAACAACAGACTGGTTCCAAATAGGAAAAGAAGTACGTCAAGGCTGTATATTGTCACCCTGCTTATTTAACTTATATGAAGAGTACATCATGAGAAATACTGGGCTGGAAGAAGCACAAGCTGGAATCAAGATTGCCAGGAGAAATATCAATAACCTCAGATATGCAGATGACACCACCCTTACAGCAGAAAGTGAAGAGGAACTAAAAAGCCTCTTGATGAAAGTGAAAGAGGAGAGTGAAAACGTTGGCTTAAAGCTCAACAATCAGAAAACTAAGATCATGGCATCTGGTCCCATCACTTCATGGGAAATAGATGGGGAGACAGTGGAAACAGTGTCAGACTTTATTTCTGGGGGCTCCAAAATCACTGCAGATGGTGACTGCAGCTATGAAATTAAAAGACACTTACTCCTTGGAAGGAAAGTTGTGACCAACCTAGACAGCATATTAAAAAGCAGAGACATTACTTTGCCAACACAGGTCTGTCTGGTCAAGGCTATGGTTTTTCCAGTGGTCATGTATGGATGTGAGAGTTGGACTGTAAAGAAAGCTGAGTGCTGAAAAATTGATGCTTTTGAACTGTGGTGTTGGAGAAGACTCTTGAGAGTCCCTTGGACTGCAAGGAGATCCAACCAGTCCGTCCTGAAGGAGGTAAGTCCTGGGTGTTCATTGGAAGGACTAATGCTGAAGCTGAAACTCCAATACTTTGGCCACCTCATGCAAAGAGTTGACTCATTGGAGAAGACCCTGATGCTGGGAGACATTGAGGGCAGGAGGAGAAGGGCATGACAGAGGATAAGATGGCTGGATGGCATCACCAATTCGATGGGCATGAGTTTGAGTAAACTCCGGGAGTTTGTGATGGACAGGGAGGCCTGGCATGCTGCGATTCATGGGGTCGCAAAAAGTTGGACACAAGTGAGAGACTGAACTGAACTATCTAACCAGACCTCTCAGCAGTGTAAGACAGCTGATGACTCTTCACTTGGCTTCCAGATCACTGCTCTCATGATTTTCCACCTTCTTCACTGGTTGCTCCTCCTTATTGGCCCATTGGCCAGTTTTTCCTGATTTTCCCAATCTCTTTACCGTGGCGATTGCCCCAGTGCTCAGCCCTTGGATCAATCCTCTTTTCTACTAATCTCACCACTTTGGTGACCACATGCATCCGTACAAGGCTGACTCTCAAATCTATACCTCTTGCTTGGAGCACTCCTCGAACTTTAAATTCTTCTGTCCCACTTTCTATTGAACATCTCCACTTAGATACGCAATAGATCACAACAAACTGTGGAATATTCTTCAAGAGATGCGAATACCAGACCACCTTACCTGCCTCCTGAGAAATCAGCATGCAGGTCAAGAAGCAACAGTTAGAACCAGATATGGAACAACAGACTCATTCCAAATTGGGAAAGGAGTTCATCAAGGCTGTATATATTGTCACCCTGCTTATTTAACTTATATGCAGAGTACATCATGGGAAATGCTGGCCTGGATAAAGCACAAGATGGAATCAAGATTTCCAGGGTAAATATCAATAACCTCAGATACACAGATATCTCAATAACCTCAGATATGGCAGAAACTGAAAAGGAACTGAAGAGCCTCTTTATGAAAGTGAAAGAGGAGAGTGAAAAAGCTGGCTTAAAACTCAACATTCAAAAAATTAAGATGATGGCATCCAGGCCTGTCACTTCATGGCAAATAGATGGGGAAACAATGGAAACAGTGACAGGCTTTTTGGCGGATCTAAAATCACTGCAGATGGGGAGTGCAGCCATGAAATTAAAAGACACTTGCTCCTTGGAAGAAAAGTTATGACCAACCTAGACAGCATATTAAAAAGCAGAGACATTACTTTGCTGACAAAGGTCCATCTAGTCAAGGCTATGGTTTTTCCAGTAGTTATGTATGGATGTGAGAATTGGACTACAAAGAAAGCTGAATGCTGAAGAATTGATGCTTTTGAACTGTGGTGTTGGAGAAGACTCTTGAGAATCCCTTGGACAGCAAGGAGATCAAACCAATCAATCCTAAAGGAAATCAGTCCTGAATATTCATTGGAAGAACTGATGCTAAAGCTGTAACTCCAATACTTTGGCCACCTGATGTAAAGAACTGACTCCTTGGAAAAGACCCTGATGCTGGGAAAGATTGAAGACAAGAGCAGAAGAGGATGACAGAGGATGAGATGGTTGGATGGCATCACCAAGTTGATGGACATGTGTTTGAGCAAGCTCCAGGAATTGGTGATGGACAGGGCAGCTGGCATGCTGCAGTCCGTGGGGTTACAAAGAGTCGGACATGACTGAGAGACTGAACTGACCTGATGCACCTCAAGTTTAACATGTCCAAAGCCAAATTCCTGATCTCACCCTTAATCCTGCTCCTCCTACAGTATTCATGTCAGTTACAGCAACTCCAGCTTTCCAGATGCTCAGGTAAGAAACCATGGAGACATCCCTGGTTCCATTCTTTCTCTCACACCATGTCTAGAATATATCTGGAAATCTTATTTGTTCTACCTCAAAATATATCCAGAATCTAGCTTATTCTCACTTTCTCCATGCTATCACGCTAACGTATCATCATTTCCCACCAGATTGCTGCTTGTCCTCCAGACTGTTCTCTCTGCTTCCCTTGACTGCCCTACTGAGCATTCACAACCCCAAGAGTCCTATCAGAAATGTAAGTTAAACCACTGGGTCCTTTTCTACTTAGAATCCTCCAATGGTCCACAGCTACCTCAACATAAAAGTCAAACTCCTAGGAGTTTGGTTCCCTTATCACCATTGTGTTTTTATCTCCTACTTTCCTCTCAATTCAGTTCCTCCAGTCACACTACCTTTCTGTTGCTTGAACATGAAGGTGCATGCTCCTGTCATAGGGATGTTGCTCTTGCTGTCCATCTTCCTGAAATGGCCATCTCCCAGATACCTTCACAACTTCTTCTCCGATGTCTTTCAAATGTCACCTTCTCACGGAACCCCTCCCTGACCACTCTACATAAAAGTACAACAGCTTCCTCTGTACTTGCACTCCTGGTGTCCCTTCCCTGCCTTATTTCTCTCCATACACAGGACTTCCCCTTCTTGTATTTACTATAATTTTTTGTTGTTGTTGCCTGCTTCCTTCCACTGGAATGCAAGCTCAAAGGGGACAGAGATGTTGACTGATCATTTCATGACTCTATCCCTAGAAAAGTATTTTGACATAGTAGGAGCTTAACAAAATTTGGCTAATGAATGAAATACTTTTTCTTTGAAAGGTACGTGCTGCACCTGTATGTGCTCATGTCATGACTTAAGCATCCGTTTTTATCCTCCAGTAAAATTTGACCCCCTACTTGATGAATGATACTGGCATTATTTGGAATCTTTGCTAGAATAATTTGATAAATCACTTTTTCTTACTTCTGTAACCAATAAGTTTCTTTTGGACAGTCTAGTGTTTTAAATCTTTTTTTTTAATTTAAATGCCTTCAAGAAGAATGTAAGCATGTGTATATTCTCTAGTCTGCCAGAACAACCCTTCTCTATACTGTCCTACCCTCATCCATACATTTAAGTAACCTTCTTACTCTTGGAAGGAAGAACACTTAGCAGTACCTACATAGAGCATATTATAGATTTCATAAACTACTGCCATTTCTAAATGTAACTTTATACTTTAATTTAACCAACAATTCCATTTTTTGGCCAAGAACTATAACTTTCTCAAACTATTTTCTCCTTTATTCATTTCCATCACCACACCAGTATATGATCCTTTCAGGATTATTTCTCACAGCAAAATAAAATATCCATAACATGGTGAGAATTACTTTGTCAGTGGTAAGGGACAGAGAAAGGAGCTTCACTGTTGTATGGGTGGCAGCAGGCTGCCTAGACTGTTTACTTTCTACTACTACACACCTGTCTTATACCAAGATATCAATGGTACCTGCTGTATCCTACTCTCCAGATCCTATTAGCATGTCAGAATGCACTGGACTAACATGATATCCTGTGTGATGATCAACAACTTTGTAGACAAAATGGTGACGCAGTGCTAAAGGAGATATCACCTACCCTGAGGCAAGGCAGTGAAATTATTCTGCTTCTCTCACTAGATAGAAGCAAACTGTTTTCTAGAGTATGCTCTGCTTATTTACCTAGAGGAAAAAGCATTTGCCAGGTAAATAAATGCACAACAAATATCAAAGTATGAGTTTGGTTGCTCCAATAAAGAGGTTCTAATAAATATGCTCAGGTCTCTTTTGTAGGAAGTTCTTGACCTTGCTTCCATTGAAAGGATGTTGGGCTTATGAACAGATACGTGTCTAGGAATTAGGGGAGAGCCAAAACCGTCCTCCTGTAATAAGAAAAGTCAAACAAGCCTCTGTTTGCCCAAGATGCTGAGATTTTGGTTGTAAGAACCAAGGAGCACAGCTAAGTGTCTATTTCAGTCACAGGGATCCCATCATCAGTAGCTATTCCCAAAGATCCCTGATTGTTGTTCCATTCAAAATGCCCATCCTGCTGCCTGTTATGGTAACCATGTTTCCCACCTTGCCTTCTAATGGTAAAGTGCTGCTATTTAAGCTCCATTATGTGTGTGTGTTAGTTGCTCAGTCGTATCCGACCATTTGCGACCCCATGGACTGTAGCCCACCAGGATCCTTTGTCTATATAATTCTCCAGGCAAGAATACTGGAGTGGATTGCCATTCCCTTCTCCAGAAGCTCCATTATGTCAGGATCTTAATATCCCTAGTAACATCAGGGAGTCCCATTTCAGCTTCAGCATCTTCCACTAGCATCACTGGCCTACACAGAATGACCACTAATTTTTCTCCCAAAGATGTGAGTAGGCCCTTCATCACTGTATCTCTCAAGCTTTCACTGAAGAGTTTCATCAGGACACCCTCAAAAGATTCAATACCAGTGATATAGCCCCACTAATGATCTTACCTCCCTAAGTGTTTAGATTCCTTACTCCTACATTCTTTAAAGGAATTTCTAGCATCTCAGTGGGGTCACACCCCAGTTTTGGTCAACCAATCAGTGAAACAATTAGAATTAATGCCGCCTATTCAGACAAGCACATTGAATCCAGAACCTCTGATTAAGGGCTCCCACCGATTTTTCTTCTTGGACATAGAACCTTCAAAATCTGTTTTCACATTTCCTGTTTTATTCAATATTAACTGCAAAATTTTACAATTTTTAGCACCCTAACCCATTTCCTCCTGACATTGACTTTATTATTGGCATTCTGAGGTATGCTGGGATCCAGGTTTAGCTGTACATCTGTGAATTGGTAATAGGCACACAGGGAGAACTGACTTGATAATGCCACTCCTTCAGGTGTCAGAAAATTCAATCAAAAGAGGAACAGCCTCATCAAATAGGAAAACAGGTGGTACTTCAGCTAGGAAGGGTGGCTTGACGACTCTAAGGATTCAAGGTACCCTAAGTTCACCGAATCTTGCCATATCCCCTGTTCTAATTCTCAGAGCCCCACCCTTTCTCTCTCAAAGCCCCAGCTTTAACATAAGAGACCTAGCTGTGAATTCAACTGACACTAATTCGGCAACCTGCATGATTGCATTTGACTTTTGACCTTTGCCACCAAGAATTACAAAGAAAAGAGATTCTTTTACCGTAGTCATGGAAAGTGCCTAGTTTTTAATCCATGCTTAGAGAAAAACATTTTGGAATTTGAGCTCAAATTCTCTTTATTTAAGCTGTCCAGCACTGTTAGAAGCAGCTACCATACCACCCCAGTCCTTCAAATCATCATCCTATCTCATTATTTTATAGAAGTTCCTTCTTGGTTCCCAGAGACCTTTTCCTTCAACGACTACTTAATTTTAGAAGTTCACAAATGCTCTATCTGCTGACTTGCCCCTGAATGTTATTGTATGCCAGGGTTTCAATCCTTATGCAGCTGGACTTTATATTACCTTTAGCTCCAACTATTCATGGGGTTGCAAAGAGTCGGACACGACTGAGCGACTGAACTGAACTGAACTGAACTGAAACCAGACAACCAATCCCAGAGCCCCCACCACCATCCAATTTCTCTGCGGTTCCATTTTTTGCAACCATTTCTGTTACCAAATTTCATACCTCAGGGTTCTTAGTTGCAAATAACAGAAACAGCAAAACTGAGACTGGCTGTTTTAAGTAGAAACAATTGATTGAAACAAAGTTGGATATTACCACACAATCACTGAGAAGGTTTAAGAAGGGTTTTGGAAAACAATCAGGAACAATAGGAGGCTAACAACCGCCACAGAATCACGCCAGAGTTCAAGGCTGCCACTTCCACTGGACCACTCAGCAAGTGAGCTGAGCTACTGACCCGTATCACACCACCGGTGCTACACTTTACCTCAGGAAACTGACATTTCTATCCCCAGTGCTGACATGGAGTGGATTCTCCACTCTTTCTGCCCCAACCACTCGTTAAGAATTGAACTGATGGATAGGCTAGGTCTTATGTAAGCTCTGTGGCAAAGGCCACTATGAAACTAAATAGTGAGACTTCCTAGATGCTATAGTAATTCAGAAGGTCAGATCTGAATCCTAAGATTCATAAAGTGGGGACTTTCTCAAACAAGGGAAGAGGAATCATACGCTGGGCAGTCAGAAAAAGAAAATGAAAGGAAAGGAGGGAAGGGAAGGACATCTCATACAGGTATCTCCTTTATATTATTGGGAAGCATCATTACAGCAGAAAAAGACAGGAAAATAAGATTTTTATGTGAGCCAAAGTTGGAAATTTTCAACGCTAAGGGGAAAACAAAGTGTTGCAAAAGTTTCCCTTATCTGTGGGTATTTGGCATCTGTGAAGGAGAGGAATATCTTTTTTTAAAGCTTCTTATTTTATATTGGAGTATAGCCAATTAACAATGTTGTGACAGTCTCAGGTGGGCAACAAAGGGACTCAGCCATACATATACATGTATCCATTCCTCCCCAAACTTGTAGCTTATAATGAAAAAAAGGAAGCTGGTAAATAGTAAAAGTTCCCTTGAGTTTATCCATGTAAATTAGAGAATCTGGAAATAATACTCTTCCCTCATCCTTTTTTCAGTTCTCACTTAAGCCCAATTCATGAAAAGGTATTTAAAATATCTGCTAATATTTTCTCAAGAATGTTTTAAAATTCCACAAGGACCTACGGGAGAACATTTGCTACCAATCTGAATGGATACAAGCATCAAAGAAGAGAAAAAATTCCTCTAACTTGATTCCATTCTTTCCTTTAAGTGTGCTTAAAGCACATTATGGAACAACATGTTAAAGACATCTGCCTTTCAACAAGAACAACTAAGAGGAGGAATAACACAAGGCAACAGAGCAACAATGGAGAACCAGAAGTCTAACTGGAAGCAGAAGGGCAGGTAAGGTATGACTTGGCAAAGGAATTAGCAAGTGCATGGCGACTTTAGAAATTTTGCCATTGGCCAAGAGTAGGGCATTTTTTTCTCCATATTAAGAAAACAGAAAATATAGAAGCTGCAGAAGTACACAGTGATCTCTCATCTTAAGCAAGGATTTGTCCCTCCGTCTAGCTGTAAATCACCTGAACATTATTTAAGTAATTTAGCCTCTTGTTAGCATGAGTGGTTACATAGATCTCACTATGTGTATTTTCATGATAGACATCAAGAAGACAAAATACTTCATAAAAATGTAGCTAGGTGGACCACAGGAAGAGTTAAAGAGAGAAAAGAGGGAAAGGGAAACAGCAAGAAAGAGACAAAGATGAAAGTGACTATTCTATTTTACTATTCCCTATGTGTGTTTATATCTGTGTGTATGTGTGTGGCTTTGACTAGCAAATTTGCTCCATTTTAATAGAAACTTTAAACTTCACAATTCTGTTTTTATTATTTCTAAGTATAAGGGCTTCCCTTGTGGCTCAGTTGGTAAAGAATCCACCTTCAATGTGGGCGACTTGGGTTCCATCCCTGGGTTGGGAAGATCCCCTCGAGAAGGGAAAGGTTACCCACACTAGTATTCTGGCCTGGAGAATTCAATGAACTGTTTAGTCCATGGGGTTGCAAAGAGTTGGACACGACTGAGCGACTTTCACTTCACTTCACTTTTAAACTTCACAATTCTGTTTTTATTATTTCTAAGTATTAGAAATAATACTTAGTGCCAGCTATTAACAAAAGTCAAGACATGGACAGGAAGCGAAGTGTCATTGGCTAGATCAGTGGCAAATATACACACATCACCACCACCACCACCACCATCAATGGAGTATTATTCAGCCTGAGAAAGAAATCCTGCAACTTGTTACAAAATGGATGGACCTTGAAGGAATTATGCTAAGTGAAATAAGTCAGACAGAAAAAAATAAATACTCTATGATCTCACTTTCATGTGAAATCTAAAAGATCTAAACTCAGAAACAGAGGAGAATGGTGGCTGCCAAGGGTTGGGGAGGGTGGGGAAAATGGGGAGATGTTGGTCAACAGGTATAAACTTTCAGTTGTAAGATGAATAAGTTCTGGGGATCTAATGTACAGCCTGGTGACTGTATTTAAAATACCATATTATATACCTGAAACTTGCTAAGAAAGAGGATCTTAAATTTCTCACCACCAAAAAAAGTAATTAAGTGAGGTGATGGATTTTAATTAAGTTAATTAATTAATTAATTAAGATAATTAATTAAGTTAATTAAGTTAACTTATAAGTTAACTGACCTTATAAGTCATGGTAACCATCATATAATACAGACCTATATCAAATCTTCACACTGTACATCTTAAACTTATACATGTTATACGTCAATTATATTTCAATAAAACTAGGGGAAAAAAGTTAATGTCAGGTCAAGACCCAATGCTATATGATGAGGAAAATATAAAGGTGTATCCTCAGATTTTAAAAGTAGTTTATTAAGTCAGAGGGATATTGTGAAATCACAAGTAATACTGGGGAAAGAATAAAGGAAAAGAAAAAAAGAGCAGATAGCTTCAAAATATGAGCTTAAAAATTTACCAAATTCTCTTAGTCCCCAAGTGATACCTAAGGCCAAAGTTCACCACCTTCCTTTCTTCTGAAGCTAAGCCATAGCAGTCATGGCCAAAGTTGGAGGGTCTGCGGGGGAACCAGAGACATTTAAGAAGAATGACTGAGCCCTGGAGGTGATGAGGCAGGGAAAGTATTTTTTCTTATTAGTCTGGCAACATTTAAGTGTTTTTAACATAGTTCTCCTAGGTCTCCTTGAAAGTCCTTACCAACTTGTGAAAAGAAAGCTAGGAAACCACAAACTTGGTCTGTAATTAAACAAACAATCTCAGTTAAAGGCAATAAAAGCTGTAAAAACAAAAAAGAATTACAAGTTAGTATACAAGACTCTACAATTATGTTCTTGAAAAGGCTGTAGTCAGGAAATGGACAAACTCTATTTTATATTGGAACTTTGTGACATAAGTGAATATGTGAAGTTTTTTTCATGAGTCCTATGGTTGTCAGATTTTTTTTTTTTTTTTTTTTTGTACTCCAAGTAATCCTTTGACTCTCTATCCCCACAAAATACAGCAATATATAGAGGCCATCTTTCCTGTTTGAATCACAAATGCTAACAAGAACACACTGTAAAAGTTTGAATATTCAGTTGAATCCTCAGGATACCCAAGAGTGTGATATAGAAGAGATAAAATTATTATTTCATATATTTTCTCACTAATCCATGAAAGGAAAAGAAAAGGTTCACAAATAAGTAACAAGCAATTTAATCAAGTTATAAAAGCAGTAGTTTCAAATTCCTCTCAAAATTGAAACAAGAAATCATACTTTATTTCCACTGGACTACAAGTACCATTTGGCAAGGGTAAATTTCCTCTTTTCACTGTTGTAATGCTGACATTTAATAGGGTACCTGACATAGAGAAGATGCTCAAAACATATATCTGATTAAATAAGTGAATATTCAATATATAGGAGAATAATTCAACGAATATTTGTGTTAACTTCGTGTATCTACTAAAATATACTTAGTCCCCAAATAATGTCAACTAAGAAATAAGCAAAGGAGGGTCTTCCCTGGCAGTCCGGTGGCTGAAACTCTCTGTGCTCCCAGTGCAGGGGCCCAGGTTTGACCTCGGTCAGGGAGCTAGATCCCACATGCTCCAACTAACAGTTCGCATGCTGCAACAAGGAACCGGCACAGACAAATAAATACATAAATATATTTAAAAAAAAGAAAGAAGCAGAGGTGGATAAGGTGAGAAAATGAAAGAATGAGAAGCAAAAACAAATAGAGAAAAACATCACTTGCTTTTGTAAAATCCTATTGGCAGTCAATATGGCACCTTGAAAACTCTCATCCTTTAACTAATAGAGCTCTTCAAATGGAATAGCTCAAGGAGCCACCAAAGAGATAATACTGTTCCAGGCATAATTAATGATCCCCCACACACACACCATTACACCTAATAACATAAAATGAAGTCTCGTCTGGCTGTACAATTATTTTGGGGATCTGTTGTCATGTTATAGAATCAAGGAATCTTAGAGCTGGGAGGAAATACATGAACCATCTATTTCAACCTCAGTAATTCACAAATGAGGAACTTCCCAGAGGCTCTGAGTACCTTGGCCCAGGTCCCTGGCAGCAGTGTGAAAACCTGAACCTCCATCCTTCAGAGTCCTAAAGTCTGACACAGTCAAGATATTTGTTAGCTTGTGTTCACCAGAGTTTTAACCATTCATCAGGAATTCAAGACCTTTCAAGCCACTTGTAGGTTTGAACTGCTTCTACTTCCATTCTAATAGCAATGTGACACAGTCATTCTCTACAAAACTCGCGGCCTGACTGAGTTCCACTGTGGCATCAGGATGCACACAGGATGGGTGAAAACAGCTCTAATTTAGATTTCTAGACTCTCATTTCCCACTCACAAGTTAGGCCTTTTCCCACCCTACCTCTGGCTTTTAACCTACAGTCAGGAAAAATGTAAATAGGCAAATGTATTAAACTGTCTTGATAATGACACCAGGACTTCTAAATCCAACTGGTAGTAACAGGACTCAAATGCTTAAAAAAAGGATAGGTGCTTAACTCCTTCACTGGATCCTCAGGGGGAGTCTCAAAAAGTGGTCCAAATGAAGGGGGGGGGGGGTGGGGTGTGTGTGTGTGTGTGTGTGTGTGTGTGTACACACGCGCGCGCATGCGTGCTATCACTTCAGTCGTGCCCGACTCTTTGTGACTGCATGGACTGTAGCCTGCCTGGCTCCTCTGTCCATGGGATTCTCCAGTCAAGAATACTGGAGTGGGGAGGAGCCAAGATGGCGGAGGAGTAGGAAGGGGAGACCACTTTCTCTCCTACAAATTCATCAAAAGAATAACTGAATGCAGAGCAAACTTCACAAAACAACTTCTGATCGCTAGCTGAGGTCATCAGGCGCCCAGAAAAGCAGACCATTGTCTTCGAAAGGAGGTAGAACAAAATATAAAAGATAAAAAGTGAGACAAAAGAGCTAAGGACGGAGACCCGTCCCGGGAAGGGAGTCTTAGGCGGCCTTGCTTGGGCTAGGGTCCGGGCCTGAGTGCCCTGAGGACAATCGGAGGGAGCTTCTGTGAGGTGCCAACTTGAACTGTGGGAGACCAAAAGAGAGAGAGAAAATTAACCGGCCAGAACACACTGCCAGCCGTTCGCAGAACAAAGGGACGGACAAAGTCCCGAGAAGAGCTCGCAGGCTGCGGACCGGCCCAGCCCAGCCGGAGGCAGGAGGCAGGGGGGAGGGGAAGGTCACGGAGAGACACAGGGCGCAGGCACCCGACCGGCGCGGGCGGGGACTGGGGCTGGGGACGCAGAGGGCGGAAGGCGCGCGCTCCCGACTGGCGCCAGCGGAAACTGAGACTGGGTCCGCGGAAGGGAGTGGGTGCGCCACACCTGGGGATAGCGCGCCCATCAAGCCCCTGGCTGCCTGGACCGCTCTGACGGGGAAGGCACAGAGAGCAGGCGCAGCTTTTCCTTCCGCGCTTTTGTGTAACACCCGAGGGCTGGAACCTCGCGTAGCGCGGGGCGCGCTCCATATAGAACAGCCTGGAGCCTGAGCAGCGCAGACGGAGAAAGCAGCGTCAGCCCCTCCCGGCAGCGCCAGCCCGCCCCCGCAGGGCCAGCCCCTCCCCGCAGCGCCAGCCCATCCGCGCAGCGTCAGCCCCTCCCAGCAGCGCAACAGAACTAGCTACCTGAATAAGAGTCCACCTCCGCCCGCCTGTGTCAGGGCGGAAATGAGGCTCTGAAGAGACCGGCAAACAGAAGCCAAATAAACAAAGGGAACCGCTTCAGAAGGGACTGGTGCAACAGATTAAAATCCCTGTAGAAAACACCGACTTCACCGGAAGGGCCCTGTAGATATCGAGAAGTGTAAGCTGGAACGAGGAGCTATCTGAAACTGAGCCGAACCCACACTGACCGCAACAGCTCCGGAGAAACTCCTAGATATATTTTTACTTTTTTTTTCTAAGTAAGGAAAAAAAAAAAAAAATTTTTTTTTCTTTTTATATTTTTTCTTTTTTATTTTTTCTCTTTTATTTTTCTTTAAAATTCCCTATTACTCCCCCATTACTCCTTAACTTTCATTTTCATAGATTTTTACGATTTTTTTAATTAGGGGAAAAAAAAATTTTTTTTTTCTTTCTTTCTTTTTTTTTTTGTTTTTTTTCTTTTTCTTTTTTTTTCTTTTTTCTTCTTTTTTTCCTTTCCGTTTTCTCTTTTATTTTCTATTTTTCTTTTTCTCTTATTTCTTTTAAAGTCCTCTAGTACTCCTCTACTACTCTTCATTTTCATTTTCACTACACTATAACCTTACAAAAAAAAAAAAAAGAGAAGCCCTATCTTTAAACAGAAGATTATTCTCTCCCAATCTTGACTCTCTGTTTTCTACCTCAGAACACCTCTATTTCCTCCTTTTCCCTTCTCTTCCCAATCCAATTCTGTGAATCCTTGTAGGTGTCTGAGATACGGAGAACACTCTGGGAACAGACAGCTGCGTAGATCTGTCTCTCTCCTCTTGAGTCCCCCTTTTTCTCCTCCTGCTCATCTCTATCTCCCTCCTCCCTCTCCTCTTCTTCATGTAACTCTGTGAACCTCTCTGGGTGTCCCTAATGGGGGAGAATCTTTTCGCCATTAACCTAGAAGTTTTCTTATCAGTGCTGTATAGTTGGAGAAGTCCTGAGACTACAGGAAGAATAAAACTGAAACCCAGAGGCAGGAGACTTAAGCCCAAAACCTGAGAACACCAGAAAACTCCTGACTACATGGAACTTTAAGCAATAAGTGACCGTCCAAAAGCCTCCATACATACACTGAAACCAACCACCACCCAAGAGCCAATAAGTTTTAGAGCAAGACATACCACGCAAATTCTCCAGCAACACAGGAACATAGCCCCGAATGTCAACATACAGGCTGCCCAAGGTGACACCTAACACATAGACCCATCTCAAAACTCATTACTGGGCACTCCATTGCTCTCCAAAAAGAAGAAATCAAGTTCCACGCACCAGTACACTGACGCAAGCTTCCCTAACCGGGAAACCTTGACAAGCCAATCGTCTAACCCCACCCACTGGGTAAATCCTCCACAATAAAAAGGAACCACAGACCTCCAGAATACAGAAAGTCCACTCCAGACACAGCAATCTAAACAAGATGAAAAGGCAAAGAAATATCCAGCAGGTAAAGGAACATGAAAAATGACCACCAAGTCAAACAAAAGAGGAGGAGATAGGGAATCTACCTGAAAAAGAATTTAGAATAATGATAATAAAAATGATCCAAAATCTTGAAAACAAAATGGAGTTACAGATAAATAGCCTGGAGGACAA